>NW_028251353.1:0-134181 GCF_964263255.1 Lissotriton vulgaris | reverse complement strand
ATGGAATCGAGGTTGCCGGCGGATAAGAAAATGCATGTGAGATTGTTTGTTGATGTTGCCCAAGACAAAAGGGATGGTGAGGATGGTACAGGTGCTGCTAGGGCATCTGAACTTTGCATGCAGGGTAGTTAGTAAGTATGGGCGGAAAATCCGTTCCGCTCGCAGATTTTGCGGATTTTCGGAAAATTTGCAATCCGCGAGATTCGCGAATTTCCAGCAAAATCCGCGAGCGGAACGGATTGGGTCAAAAGTTGAAGCTGACTTTTGTAACTATTTTAGAATGGCGCTGGCAAGCTGCCAGCAAGCTGCCAGAGCCATTCTAAAATAGTTACAAAAGTCAGCTTCAACAGGAAGCACTAATAGATAAAGTAAAGCAGGTGCTCGAGTTGAAGCTCAAATTCAGTCACACAATCATTAATCACCCCAAACATACATAGCATTTAAGGAATCGCAAATTTGCGATTCCCTAAATGCTATGGAAAAATAAGGAATCACACAAGTTTGCAATTCCTTATTTTGGGAATGTTTCATACATTCCAAAACGTGCAAAACGGCTGTTTGCGAGTCGCAAAGGCCGAAATTCTGCGAATTTCGGCCTTTGCGATTCAAAAACGGCTTGATACATATGGCCCAAAGTGATAAGGCCTAACTCCAAGGCAATCTGCCGTGCTTGCGTCACACTCAATACAGTAACCCAATGTACCCCCCCACTTAAAAAAAATGACCCCACACCATCTTTAGAAAAATATGGAAAAGCTTTATCTCTTGCTCATAGATCAACTTTAGTTTTTAGCAGTGAAGAACTTGCTTCATAGGCATTTCCTCATATGATTTATACAACATTAAAGCATCACATTCCTTTTGTTTACATTTCAAGAACCAATATATGTAATGAGCTAGGCAGCTCTGCTTAATACTTCATCCCTGGCAGTTACTTTACAGTTTTAATACATCAAGCAGCAAGTTACACTCATAAATAGGAAGAACAGGTAATCCTATAGGGTTGTGAAAGAAGTTGTCACATATACCAGGGGGATGACGAGCAGCTTTTGTATCCCAACTAGGCAGCCATCCAGATCATATCCATCAGGGCTATCGGCATAACCCCACAGAGGTGATTAACTTTGGCATTTCAAGGTTATTTATCTTCCTCTCTTATCTCCCAGTTTTGGTTCAGAACCATGTGGGAATTTAGGTCTGAATACCCCCACAGGCCCCACTTCAAAGGGGCTGAGGCGAACAGTCTTCCTTTTCCTTCCCCCGACTCCCTAGGTCTCTAGCTCACTATCTCCGGTGTTCGAATATTCTTGGTTCCAGTTATAATACCTCAACTTGATCCCCATATAGGTGTAGAATGGAGGGGGGAATACTTTAACAACATGGGGAACAATTACCTCACTCGCGGCTCTCACCGGCACTTGGAACTGAAGGAGCTGGCAATGCCTTCGAGCCCTGCCCCGTTCCACAGTCTACATTTGGGGCCGAGTCCGGAGGGTGAATGCAACGTATCTACCGGCCCAATTCCAGGCCCGTTTAGCCCTTCCCCTTTCCTCACGTCTCTGTCTGAAGCGTCTGGCGCCTTTTCACACGTCACTGCTTTAAGTGAGCCGGACGCTTCCCAACTCTAGCGCCGGCCCCGATCTTCCTGAAAGGTGAAGCTGACGATGCCCACCAGCCCAGGCAGAGATCAACGGGGTGGTTCTCTCTCGATGCGGGACCCGCCCCAACCGACTCTCACGCCTCTCGCTGGGGAGCAGGACCGGCGTTACCGCTTGACAGGAATTCAGCGGCACCACCGGGAACAAGGGCTCTCGCTAGGTGAACTTTGGGGAAATCAAGGTATTGGTGAAATACTCCCCCATCCGCTTCCTTCCTAACTGTGGCAGCAGGGGGCAGGACGCATAACGTTCAGCATCATGAAGGTTTCCCCTCACCCCCCTTTCTCTTAATTTACTGCACAGACAACCCAGAGGGAGTCTTTCTTTGGACAGCTGCTAGTCCAACGGTTCCCCCAATTCTCTCTTCACATTGGGGCTAGTTTCTGATAAGGTCTTAGGACCCTCACAGGTAGGGAGGCAGATTCACCACACCCGGCAGCAGCTGTTCAGAACCATCAACCTGGTCAGGATCACCCTTCCTCATACACAGCAGACTGCACTCCAGTCAGTTCCTTAGTGTGGACAAAATGGCCGACCAGTGAGCTCCCTTATATAACCTAGGCCCATGTCACTAGAAGGGACCAGAAGATTCTAGATCCCCCTAATGCTAACCTATGGACCATGGCTCTGAGGTAACTCCTGACAGGGCAACCATTTTGTAGTACTCAATAGGCCACCATTTTGAAGAGGGCACACCTGCGCCTCAGCACTGATTAGCAGTGAGGAGTCGCCCGGAAGTTTAAAAAGTCAACACCAAAAAAATGTAGTGGACACAAAAAAAAAATAGAAGGCAAAAAAGGGGTAAAAATTATGAGGAACCACCCAAAGGGCTGACAGGTCTAACAGTCTCAGCCGTCAGTAACTAAAGCTGGTCATTGCTGACTGCTAGCATTATTAGACTCACCCACCCTGGCTCCATGATATGTGGTAACCCTCCCTGGTATTACTTTGTGAGCTCTGAATATGCTAAGAGAAGCTCTTTGCATTAGTAAGGATGATTTTGGGCAGGTGTAATAGCAAGTGATTTTTTTTCATTAAGTGTTACTGTCAGCTGCAGCTACAGCTACTCATTAATGATAGATTTAACAAGTGAAGATGTCCCTATAATGAATGAGACCTCTTCTTCTGTCAGCAGGATCTCTATTCCCTGTCAAGTAGATAGTAACCACAGGATGCATTTTCTGTGGAATATTTACTTCATCAGCCACAATTTAGTAACATTCAGGTACTGGTTCTTATCTCAGGTTTCTTTTGTATCTGTTACACTTAAAAAGCCCTAAGGGATAAGGGGACTTGATTCTATGGAAGATTTATAAGTACGCATGGGTCTTCCAAACACATTAGTATGTCACTCAAATTTGAAATTTGGAGCAACCAGTGAACTGGCCAATATTGGGTACCAATGGTTGATATCACTCCTTTCTAAAGGCACACCTGGCTAGGTTTTGCTAGTTCCCAGAGCTGTAGGAATATATATGCGTTACTGCAGGTAAGGGAAAGCACACAGTCATCTCATACCCGTCCCCGAGGACCATACACATTAGAAGAAAGCCCATTTGTGAGCACACCTAACAGAGAAGTTGGAGGAACCATGATGTGCCTACCCTAATTGTGCCTACTCAATTCATTATACAGGCAATAGGTAATTAATATAATGGGTTTTTATTAAATCCTATCTGCTTAATATTGCTCACGTTATTATGAACTAACATGTCATGGATGATATTGGTGAATGATTTGATGTAGGAGCACCAGACCAGGGGGAAGTAGTACTTCATTATCATTCGAAGTGATCCTCAGCCATACTCCTGAGATGCGGTTGTCGTCCTTCGCCAAATTACAAAAGTCAAATCTTCATGTTTCTCTATGGCTGGTGTAGCTTTACTGTTCAACGATTTCTAATGGTTCTCTGGATGTCCTCTGGTGGGATATTGTGTTTCAGCAATGAATGTTTATGAGAAAGGAAGATGGTTAGGGATCCTCAATACATTTTGTCAGTGGTATCAGTCGCAGTGGTCGAATCAAAGGCCAAAGAAATGGTAAGTAGGCTGAAACCTGAAAGTTGAAAAGTACAAGGTCAGATAGGTCAAGTAGGCAATTGCCCATCCTCACAGTCCAGCAAGCAATGGAGGCACCAGGAGCTCATAAAATATATTTTGCTCTGTGTCCAACTTTGGCTTGCAAAGAATTTGAATAACGTTAACCAAGGTGACGGGGGAGTCAGCACTGAAGAGATTGTGACTCTTCAAACACGACAAGAGGTAAGGCAGTTTATAAAAAGGTGCTGCCATACAATATTGTACTCCAGCAGGTGCCACTTTTCTTCTCCAGTGTCACACCCTGGTGTTTTGGAATCATACATATTATTTTTAACAATGTGAAACAGGCCTGATAAATGTCATTCCTAGGGGTCGATTACGATCTCGGTCGAAACTGAAGCTTTCCGACCGAGATGGTTGGTTTCACTATTGACTGCCTAACTACAATGTCGGTTGTCGGAAATGAAACTGGCCAGTCATTCCAGCTGGCTTCCAACAGGCTCAAGGAGCCCGTCGGCCTGTCGGAGTCTGGCCCGTAATCCATATGGACGCATTCTTTTACCGTCCATATTATGATTAGGGTTCCCTGATTTCCGCTTTGTCTGATTTTTACAGATAAACACAGACAGAAAACACTGTTTCCCCGTCTGTATTTATTTTGAAAGTGGAAAAATACAGATAATTTAGCTTCTTTTGAGTGATTCATCATGCTGAGATTAATCACTTTCAGGCCAGTAGCTGTACATATTGACAGCAAGGGGAGCTACAAAACTCAATGATATGTCCTTAAATTACTGCATATCTCAACATGTATATGTGTTATTACACTATTTCTTTAATGTGGGTTTATTATGTTTATATTTTTTACTGTGTAATGTGCTAAAAGCTGACAGGCATTTAAGTATGAGTCCACATTTATCTGTTAAATAAATGCAGAAATACACGAGTTATCACCTCATCTATTTACACAACACAAATTAAATATGGATAAATACCAATAAGCTGGCAAATTAAATATGGACAAATACAGACGGAAATGTTCAAATAATAAATACCATAAAACCGTGAGACCTAATTATGATGCACGGTTTCCTGGGCAGTCTTTCCATGCCGGCTTCCGACATGGAAAGCCTGTTGGAAAGCGTGTTTGGGGGCCTCTAGCAGGGCCCCTTCTGTTGGGGCCTCCGGTTGGGGTCCAAGGGGGCACGTTGATCCCAGCACTGTGTGGCAGGCACCTTGAGGTGCCTGCCACGTGGTGCAGGGAGGAACACAGCCTCCCATTTCTCTATGGGAGCTTGTGCTACAGCTGATTTATAGCCACAACACATGCTCCCATAGGAAAATGTAAGTATGTGACCGCACCATGTGTGGTTGCATCGTAATTAGGCGGTCGGGACTGCCAACTAGAGGTCGGTCGGTCCATGTTTCCATGACAGTGTTGGGCGGACTCAAGGGGGCAGATAACGATGCTTACTCATGGGCCTCCCCTTTCCATCTTTACCACATTTGCAGAATTATTTTGCTCTTCTGTGCAATCACAAAGCATCCATAGAGGAATTACAGCCAAGCTCTTGGTGGCTCTATTCTCACATGATGAATCTCTGAATTGGTAAAGTAGTTCTCTTCGAAAAGGTTTTACACCCAATCTTCCCCAAAGTAGAGGTGTTTCTTTTATGATGACGAGTGCTTTGGACAACCCTACCCCGAAATCTCTCCTCCTCCAGCCCCAACGGGATGTGATCGCTCAGTCTCGCTAGTTCCATTGTTGGTTACATATTTCCCTAGGCTCTTGAAAACCTATGTATTTCGTTACTTTTCAACCCTCATAACTGTAATGTAATTTAAAACAGTAACCAAAGGCCTTATATTAGAAGTGGCTCTAGAATTATGAGACTAAGAAGGGCCGATTGTACTCTTGAACGTCTAGTACAAGAATATCGTGGCACAGTAATACTGTGGACAAAATATCGAGGGACAAAATATTAAAGGGTAAATGCACAAAGGGACATATACATTTACCATTCTTAACTCCAAATAAATAAAGATATATGTATATGTATTTTGGTACACATATGTTGAATTAGGTACAGAAAATCTTTACATACTTACCTTTTGATATTTTGTCTCTTGATTTTTTTGTCAATGATATTAGTGTCCCACAATATTGTTATTCATGAGACACATAGGAAGGCCAAATTATGGAACACAGTGCAAATTATGCAGCATAATGTAGTACATTCTGTGACAATACTATTTGGCTGTTTTATCAAATATTAATGCTGTTCTCACAAAATGTTTTGCCTCTCTAGTACCAGTATAACACATGGGTGATAAATTCAGGTGAGTAGTTAACGTTTGCCACAGAGCAACACCATGTGTAGTTTTTGATTCTTCTAAACTAGCAACACATTTATTTGTAAAAAAAACTGTAAACTATGTAGCATAGGGTGGATTGTTTGGCAAGTATAGTAAACCCATTATTGTATGGAAGAAGTGCCTGAAGACCCTCACGGGTGACAAGCAGCTCTCTACAAATCCACCCTACATTTACATTACATTCCAGTGACCCCCATCGATAAGTGATGGTTTGTTGTGTGATCCTTTTAGTCTGATAGTACTCACACTCTCACTCACATTGACAGGAAAAAAGCATCAAAATCTTACCTCACCCTACTTAGAAAGTATGAACTCGCACAACCTGAGAGTGCTTTTCATCATTTTGATCATGTCCTCAAGCTGGTAGATAGAGAGAATGGAAACAAGAAGGCTATTTAGACATGACAACATGTATAATAGTTGACTTCTTTTTCTCAAAAAATGCAAATTGTGGGCATTGCCAGTAAATGGTTGACCCCAAGGAATAGGAGCTTTTTCCTCCATTGATAAAAACTAAGGCCAGCCAAATTCTTTGTCTAGTCTAGAAGTGAGGATAGAAAAAGCTAAATTTGCTCCTAGTGTGAAAGGGAATTTTTAGCCCATAGATCCTTGCTCGCCCACAAATTGGGTCAACCCCAGTGTATTTTGTTTCGCAGAAGAGGTTATTCTAGTAGTCAGAGGGTAATTGTTTTAAACATTCTCTTTTTCCTTCGGAAGATAAATTCCACCTCTGTACATTTACACTGTGCACTAAAACCAGCTTTGAAGTTAAGAAATCAGCGCTATCTCTCTAAGGGTACCAGTGGATGAGAGACGGATTGAGTTGCTACACCATTCACTCCTTGTTAATAACGTAAAGAATTCCTTGTGTTTCTGAGAATGGAGTATAGTTTCCATGGGAAGTTATTCGTGTGATATCATGTGGATGTACTTTGTTTGTGAACATGGTATGGAAGAAACATAATTTGAGAGAGAAGGCACATGAACATGATGGTATGGTATTTTAAAGAAAACTCACATGTTTCTCAGGTGAAAAGTTGGGGATGTGGAAGTCATCCCTGTATTCTGGTGGTGGTACTTCTTCAAGCAGATTATATGGATCCTGAAAATATAATAAAAAAGATCAGCATTACCAAGACCGTTGTAAACAAATGTAGACTGTCATGAGTCTTGAAGATGAAAGTCATGAAAGGCTGCACACCTCAAGCAAATAAAAAACATATGTACAAGAAACAGCATACTATGTTCACTCCTATTTTGGCATTTCACATCCTTAGCACCTTGAACTTATTACCTAAAAACCGAACATATGTGTGAGTGAAATATTGCTTTTGTGAGTAATGGATCAAAGATGCAGTAACAGTGAATAATAGTGATTTGGCAGTGTATACGTGTGCTGGGGGTTGTCTAAAAACAAAGCCCCAGGCCCAGATGGTATCCCGCCTGATTTGTTCCTAAGTTCTGTGAAATTATGGGCCCCTATAATGACAAGAGTCATTAACACAGCAATTCGCTGTGGCTAACCGCCCTCCTGGTCAACAGCTATCATTGTCCCTATTTTTAAAAAGGGTAGCAGGAACGACCCCCAATGTTATCGTCCGATCTCCCTGATTGATGTGTCTGCCAAAATCTTGGGAAGGGGGATATTAAACCGGTTGTCTGAGTGGACAGAGGCAAATAACATTATCTCAGACAATCAGTATGGTTTCAGGACGGGTCGGTCCACGAGTGACCAATGCTTGAACCTTTACATGTTAGCAGCCAAATACACCAAGGCCAGTAATGAATCCATTTACATGGGGTTCATGGATCTGGCAGCTGCTTTTGACCATGTAAATAGGAACAAGCTTTGGGACATGATGACCAGTATGAGGATAGAGGTTGGCCTTATTAACATCTTAAGAGAATTGCATAGTAACACCTCAGCGCAAGTCAGGTACAATATGGAGGGCGGATGTACCGACTCCTTCCTTTGTAGAAGTGGGGTACGCCAAGGCTGTATCTTGGCGCCTTTTTTATTTTCCCTTTATATTAATAATCTGGAGCAGCATCTCCTACAGTTGGGAACCGATTGTCCACGAGTAGGGACGCGTCCTGTGTTACTTTACGCAGATGACGCGGTCCTCCTCAGACGCACACCAAAGAGCCTACAGATTTTAATTGATGGTTTTGTATCTTTTATGGGTTCACTAGACCTGTCTGTTAATTTGGGTAAATCCTACGTTCTATCCGTTGGTAAGAAACCCTGCAACAAATGCACCTTCACGATAGGGAGCCATAAGATAGAGAAAGTTAAATCATTCTCGTATCTGGGCTTACTTTTTGACGGGTCATTAAAATTTAACTGTCTGGTGGAGGAAAGTTGCCTTAAGATGAATGTCACCAACGGAGCAATCGCAGGTTATGGTCAAAGGTTGGGGAGATGGTGCCCTGAACAGGTATTGAACCTGTACAACTCCATGTGTTGGCTCTGAAGTCACCTATGGGGCATAGGTGTGGGGCTTCGTGAACATTTGCCAACTGCAGCGGGAGGAGAACAAGTATTTACGTTCCGTCCTGAAAGCCCCACAAAGTCTAGCTGCAGCAATTGCACACATGGAGTTAGGGATATCCTACCTTGAAGATTTGGTGAAGGTTAGGCCAATCCTAGCTTGGCTAAAAATCTGGGTAAACCCAGAGGCGACCTTAAGCAGGGAAATAATGATGGACTGCCTGGGCAGAGATAAATGGATGCGAATCCCGTGGCTCAGTTATGTTAAGTCCGTATTGGAAACCCTGGGCCTCGGGAATCTCTTTGCCGACCCCACAGCGATTATCCCTCAGCATAAGACGATGGTTAAAAAAGCGTTCTTGGCACACAAAGTTACACAGAGAACAGAGCTAGAAAGGGTCAAAACCACGGTGTGTGCCTACAACCTTGTAAAGACCACAGAAGGAATGGAACCTTATTTATATTTGATATATAATGCGCAGGACAGGTTTTTAATGAGCCGTTTTAGGCTCAATCTTTTACCATATTTATTGGCATTACCACTAGGGTATTCATCTACAATTGAGCAGAAGGGACCCTTCGGCTCCGACAATAGATCTCCGCAGGATTCCCTTCATTTTGTATTGTTATGTTCATTTTATTCTGAACCTAGGCGCAGATTCTTGGTTGACATCTTAAAAAAATCTAATATGAAATGTGCTCAAGATCTTTCTACAACAGGCGACTGATCCCCTTACATTGTGCTGTATTATTAATTTTATTAAAGTAGCCGTTCGATTGAGGGCAACTAGAGGGGGGGGGGGAACTGTGAGATTTCTGTGATTGCTTTTAAAGGCCTATTATGTTTTTATAACAGACTGTGACTTTGTTGTACCAACATTGGGATTCATGTCAATTTAATTGTTTTTTTAAAGAAAGGAGTGTATATTGTATGTCTGTACTTTTATGGTGATTTTTAATCATCGAATAAAGAATCCTGACTGACTGATTTGGCAGTGTATATGTGTGCTGCTACCATAAGTGCTCACTCTGCTCTTTACCTAAGAAATCTGGTATGGCTCTTTCTAAACAATACAGTTTCTACCTTATCTGATAAATACCACCCTGGCTCCCAAAGGGCTCTCCTACCATTGACAGATCACTCACCTCCACTACATTGTAAAGAAATCAAGAAAGAAATTACTGGGGGCGTGGCCAAGCAGCCTAAGATGGTAGCCGCATTTTGAGAGAGCTACATGCCAGCTCCTAGAACCTTGCTGAATCCGAACCTTAGGTGACCTATTTTCAGTTGCAGGCACCAGTGCAGTGGCCCTATAATCACCCCCTTTGGCCTTCCCAAACCTATCCAGGGAGCCCTGGATGAGAGAGCCTATTTCTGCGATCGACGGCCTGGGTGTGCATACGGCCTACCTGTAGATGGGCCTGCCAGAGGCAAACACCACCTGGAGCTGTGAACCCACAGTGGCAAACCCTCTCTGCATCGACTCCTGGAGTGTGAGAGGAAGAGAAGACAGGCGAGTGGCTGAGGTGTGGCACATTGCTGCTTTCACTTCCAGGTGGTGGCCCGTAACAATATAACGGGCACCTTAGAGTGGAGGAGATGGACTGGTCACCACAAGTGGCTAGGACTGAAACTGCAGCCTGGGTGAGCCAACTATGGGGTAACCTTTTCTTGGATGCAAACATCCATGTGGTGCCCGCTACACTTGTCCCCTTTGGCCAACCTAAGGCCATGTAGGGAGTCGTGGATGAGAGAAACTTATTAGGCAAACAACGACCTGCCGGGAGATGGACATGCCGCCAACAGACACAACCTGGAGCTGCAATCTCACTGCAGCGACTTACCTCTACCTCCGCATTGACTCTTGACTCGAAAGGGAGAGGATGCAGCCACATGGGAGGGGAGTGGGAGGAACCACCTTTCATTTTAAGCACCCCCATGGGCTTGTGACAGCCCAGCTGATTTGGTGGCCCAGAGTAGAAAAGAGGGGGTGGGCAACATGAGAGAAATTCCCCACAGAATACTTCAGAACCTGCATCATGGATTGTGAGCTATCCTCCTACTTCATTCTGGAAAGGGCGCACAGGGCACTGGCCCTAAGGCCACAGCCAGAGAGACCGCCTAGAGACATTACCATCAGTATACTGTACCTTATGGACAGACTATATCCTGCGGCAGGCACAACAACGTCCATTGCACCAACTCTATGGTTACGCTCTCCCCCGATTACGCAGGTAAAGTGCAGCCCCTTCTTACATCTTTCTTAGAGGTTAAGTGAAAAATCAGGGCTAAGGACATTCAATATATGCTGATGTACCCTGCCAAACTGAAAGTAATGTATCAGTGGAGAACCATTTTGTTTAAGAGTCCGGAAGAGCTCTGGGACTGAGCAGCGGAGAAGAAATAACTGCCCATATTAACTAAGGAGCCAATAACAATTTGGGAGGCCGAAGGGGGTCAACCATCCCACTCTAGGAAGAAACTCAGCAGACTGATAGGATGCCAACTGCGGTCAGAACTGGAAGCAGGCATAGGTCATCCTCCTCAGAGAGCTCTGGTGATCATGGGGGAGGGGACGCTACCAGTGGATGATGAGATGTTATTCAGTGGTATAGAGGAGGAGTTTGGTCCCTTTCCTTCGTTTCTTCCATGTAGAGCTACACGTTTATTCTCATTCGCTGACAAAGAAGAGACAAATTGCATCTGTAAAGAGGGGCTGTCATGGGGCAAATCACTCCCTGCTCAACAAGACTATGGTGATTACTTTATTTTGATAGAGTACTACGTTGTATTGTATGTTGTTCCTATTCAGGTTGCTTGTTTTTGGGGTGACAGATGCTTCCTCTTTAGAAGTGTTGATTAGAGGGTTGTTGGGGGAAAAGTTGGGTACTTTAGGGTTGAGTTAGGTCACAATACTACGTCTCATGCAAGACACATTGCACAGGCCCTAGTCAAACAGGCTCTTTTTAGGCTCTATTTATTTACAGCACTATTAGAAAGTAGACATTGCACTTACTGCTTTTTGTGCGTGACTGCCCGTCTCTAATATACGTCTGGGGTGGGTGACAGCGACACTTTGTGCATTCCCGCAAGACCGCCACAACACATAAAGGATAGATGGATCTGACTACCCATCTAAATATATCTACATTTTGATGGCCATGCTTGGGCGGGGTGGAAGGGAGGGTCTAACACGTCACTTGAATAGGCAGTGTCCTGTCCTCACCAAAAGGACAGATTATCCCTGATGGACAGGACTGAGCTGAAAGGAGAACCTATGCACTTCAGAGGGCTGCTTTGAAGTCACACCCTCACATCAAAGGCACTTTTGGGTATAAGAACTGGGTCTTTGACCCCCACCCCGAAAATCAGACACTTCTAGATCTTGAACTGAATCTATCAGAAGGACTGTTGTGGTGCTCAAATGACTCATTTTTAGACTGCAAGCTTGAAAGGCCTGCTTCTATCTTGCGTTGCCCTGCTGTCTGCTGCTCTCAGACTCTGCTGAAGGAGAACTTGACTCTGCCTTACCACCAAGTGATCTCCAGGTGCTTGTTGCTTGAGATTCAGGGATATCAAAGTCCTTTCCCTTGCTCCTGTGCCTGAACTTACTGGAAGTGATCCGGTTAGAGGCTACACGCAGGTATCGAACGGGTGCCAGGCGTTGCGGGCGGTGTGTCATTTTCGCCTCCCAGACCTATGGGGCGTGGATCTTTTATTTTTCAAACTATACAGGTTCCTCTGATTATGAGGTAATTTTCCAACAACTTGTTGGCTTGTTAATTTTGCACCTTTTTTTACACTGATTTTTAACTTTCACGTCCTCTGGTCAGGGTGGGCCTTAGCGTGCGCATACCGACGAGGTACACTCCCCATGGTCCTGACGAATGCCCAGTAAATCACACATCAAGGGCAGAAACATGTTGACCCCACTTTAAGTGGAAATAGCCAAACAATTAGCTTGGTAGTTTCCTAAACACATTGCTTTTATGTCAGATTGGCCACAGAATAAAGCTGTTATGTGAGACACAATCTGGACATTTTTAAACCCTTTTCACATTTACATAATCTTCACAACTAACCAGCTCCGCAGTAATCCTGGCGTTGTAGCTCACCGGGGAGGCATTCGGCTTCTCCCAGTGGGCCCGATGATGAAGCATGTCACCAACCAGGGTGGTGAGTGAGGGCTTCCTATACAAATCTAATAAGACTTGCATACCCATCTTCTCTCCTTTGGTGCTTCTATTATTTATTGATTTACACTCTTTCGTTGTTTGAAGCTTACTGGAAGTGGCCCAGATACTTGCAACATGGAATTTGGCGCATCTCCTGTCTGTGTGTAACAGAACCGGAGATCAACACTGTTGCTGGAGTTTAATTGCCACATCACATTTGAACCAGCACTTTGCCTCTAGAGATTAATGCATCGGACAGCGCATCTCCGCCACTGCAGCTTGGTGAGATCGAGGCATCCCCTCGACTGTGTGGCAGAATCTGGTGAGGCACATCACTCAACACCTCTCAACTCCAGCACCCATCTTCCGAACTGACACATCGCCATCACTACGTGGAACAGATCGACACATCTCACTGTTTGTGAGCAGGAAAGGTACTTTGATCCCTTGGTCCTGCATGGGTCCTGTAGCTGGCCTGCCCTTCCACGAGGTCAGCCTGAACGTTGACTTTGACCCGGTCCAGCACGATGTAAAGTAACTTTTTAATGCTACTTGCTTCTAAGCGCTTCACTGTATGTATTCCTTTAACATTTAATATCTCAACTTCTATAAATTGGATTTTTGTCATTTTGGTCTTGTTTTGTTTATAATAGTGTTAGTATTTCTAAATCTGTATGGAGTCTTTTTGTGGGGTATTCTTTCTGTTGCTGTGTGTTTGTGTGTTGCACAAACACTTTACACGTTGCCTCTTTATATAAGCCTCACTGCTCTGTGCCAAGCTACCAGAGGGTGAACACAGGTTATCTTTTAGTGTGGATCTAGCTTACCCTGACTATGATTACCGCTTCTGCTTGGACAGACTGCATTTGTTTGCCAACCAGAAACCCAATTTCTAACACATGAGACCCATAGGAAAGCTGGGACAGGAATATGACCCCGTTGACACGCAAAATTAAGGGAAATATGGTGAGATAGATCTCCCCCCCGATCATGATGGAGTATAGAGCCAGTCAAGTCAAGAATAACTTTATTTCAGCTCAGAGAACCATGAAAAGATTTACAAATTAATATGATTAAAATACAATACATACACAATTCATCATAAAAAGGTAAAATATCTGTGCAGATTTTACTCCTAAGGCTATCTGATCGCAATGGAGTCTCTTATGTAATTAGCTACTGCAAAACAGATTTCAGCCGTAGCCAAAGACGGTAAGAAGTTAAAACCATCAATACGAGCAAGAGTGAGTATTTCTTAGTAATGCGAGCAGAAATCTAGTTCTCTCTGATTTATACAATGTGCAAAATAATACAAAGTCCATAGTTCTTTAAACTGAGACATTATCACATGGGCAGAGCATAACCTTGTTTGACCACCCTCCTTGGAGAGGAAATGCCGGCAACAAAGTGCACAGTGCATAAACAGAACCTGGTTGGATAAAATCAGAACTGGAACTTAGTAGAAATAAATAGATAACATTATGCAGGGGCAGGAAGCAAACAGGGGACTCCAATATTGTCATGTTGGTAACTAATAAGCCTATTGCCCCTGGAACAGTATGCATCCTTGAAAACTCCTTTGGCATTTAGGGGAATTCCTTCAGGGTTTTCAATAAAGTATTCCAGACCAATCTCATGATAAATCCTCTCTAAATATTAAAACCATGGAACCTTTAAAACATTGTCTGATTTTTGGGAATCTTTAATAACATTACATGAAAATAATAAATCCTCAGAGGTCCCTATCTTGGCCTATAGAAGAAAAGGTCTTCCATAAATTCTAGTTAAGTTCTGTATGGCAAAAGAGGTAGGAACACTTTTTGGGAGCATCAGTAATCTTTTCATGAATTTATTTTCGATTCCTACAAACTGTTGGTTTTTAGCGTAGCCCCAAACCCCAGCTCCATATCTGGCAATAGAGAGACATTTGGCTATAAAGGGTAATTAGTTCCTTCACAGGCTTGTGCCTCAATGTATGGTTTAAATCTTTTATTAATTTTCAAACAGGAAAAAGGACAAGACCCCCAGCTCCCTAGGGACAATGCAATAAAGACAAAAAGTTGTCCCCAATTTAGAAGCAAAACGGAATAGTGCATCCATCACCCTACTTGTCTGCTGTGCTTTTATGGTTAAAAGAGGTTTCCATCTCAACAGTTTGCTAAAAAGATTGCCCAAGTATGAGAAGTTACTGACCTTTTCTGTGTAATGTGCCTGACAGGCATCTAAGTATGTGTTTTTTCCCCTTTACTGCCATATCCTACTATGACTGTGGTACCGGAGTGACGACTGCGGACTGCGGAGTAGGGTTACTAACGCTTTTTCCACACCAATACCTTCCAACATAGCCCATAATTTATCTCGGTTGACAGTGTCAAAAGTACCAGATAGGTTCATGAAGGCCAGATGGATAGAACTCTTCAAGGACCTTCTGTGCTTATTAATGATTAAAGATAAATTAAGACATTGTTCAGTTGTACCCCGCCCTCTCCTAAAACCATATTGAGTATTGGCCAGAATCCAATTTTCTGATGCCCAATCTCTCAAGCGTGCAAGGAGGACTCTGCCCAAAACATTATCTGTGGCATCTATCAACTAAATGGGCCTTTGGCATGCCAGGATCACGTTTTGCACCTTTCTTTAAAGATTGAGACCACTGTTGCTTCCTTCCATGATGAGGTTGTATAGCCCTCTTCAAAATGGTGGCATTGCCACAGCTGCTGTATGTTTTGCCACACTACCTACAGAAAATCCTTACCCACTGGTTTAAAACCCTACAGTTGAACATCAATAGCTACAAGTAGGGAGGACCGGTGCCATGAATCTCTCCTAAGGAGTGCATTCAATCCTTTGTGATGGCGGAGTAGGGGCAGTAGACATCAGACTATACTACTGGGCAGCTCAGCTGCTGGCGGTTAATGACTGGATCTTTGGGGACCGGGGGGACCCAGCCACGAAACTTAAGCAGACTCCCTTTACCGGGTAAGCACCATGGTTTTGGCTGTATGGGGAGTTTCTCCTGCCCACTATTCCAGCCATTTTAGCCGTTCCAGCCATTCCATTGATTAACTGGAGGTTGCCCACTAGGAAGAAGCTGTTGTGCATGGATACATGCCCAACGGAAACGGTAGGGCTCCAGGGCACTGAGATAAGTTTGGGATCTGTAAATAGGGAGACATCTGGCAGACATACCATATGATGTTCTACGACTAACTTGAAGCTAAAGAGGATTTACAGAGATCCCAGTTGTTTATTTACCTACTGTGCGGACATGCACTGGTTAGGCACACGGGCCACATAACAGCGCTCACAAGAGTACAGACCATTAGAAATCTGACTCATGATGTTAGCTATTGGTAGGAAAGGCAGATCTTGCTTATACAGAATTCTTGTGCTAAATGGGTAATATTGCCTCACCTGAGATTAGACCAGGTTAAAGAATATATTAAACCCCTGAGAGGCTATGAAAGATGGGGAGGGACAGCTGCCCTGAATATTTACGTTATGGACAGGCCAGAAGCTCCTTCCTGCATGTGGTATGGAAATGCCAGGTGATTCTGGTATTGGATCCTGCTTTACTCTAACCTACAAAGGGTATGCCGATTTCTGATAGAACACAAGCCCACGTTGGCTATCATGGAAGTATTTCTGGGATTGGATGGGTAAGGGGACAAAAACTGATGATTGGGACCGGTTGTGTTTTTGCTAAACGTCACAAAGCAGGCCATTGGAGATGCAGGCCCCCACAATCTCAAAGTAGCCAAGAGGGATGGTATAACTGCTCTTTAGCTGCGGAAGCAGTGTACAGATCCAGATGGTAACCACAAAAGTATGATAGAATCTGGGGACAGTGGAAAGTGCAGCACAAAACACCCAGAGCTGGCCACCCATAGGAAGTTTTTGGTGGAAAGTGCACAGTTGTCCATGGCACATATCCATCTATAGTGAACCGGATTGGTAGCAGCAGACTTAACTGACATCTACTTCATGGTATTCCAGAACTAAATGGGATGTTGTGCAAGGGGGGCATGGGATGGAGTGCTATGCAGTGATACAGAAGTGTAATCATAAATGTGTTGAAAACTCAATAAAAATAATTTTCAAAAAATAAAGAAATTACTATCCAGCTACAGGAAAATTCAACAAGAATTTCCTCTTGCGCAATAACTGCTCTTGAACCAGGGTGAAATTGCAGCAATGAAACTCAAACAATCTGTTCACTTCGCTGTCAAAGCTGACCCTGCAGTTGTGCCAGCTGGACTTTTCCCCAACTTTTAATATTATTGACTGAAGTCCTACACCCTAGCATGGGATTTTGAGGCTGTCAGAAATCCCTCAATATGGTGAGCTGTATGGCTACCAGGTCAGTGGAGTACATGCTTCCACTGCCCTGCCCAAATGGAGTTCATTATTTGATGGACTGGCCCATCTATCAACACTCCAATATTTTGGAAGTTTAGATTATAGAAATATCTATGCATACATACATGCAATACCAGTGTAAAGTGTTAGAGTATCTAGCTGACATATTCTAAGAGAATCATGTTACATGTTTCTGGTTCAACAACTATTGGTTGAAGTAGACACCTTTCTTCCCCCTTTTCTGGTGCTGTTACATTTCTCTAAACTATTCATCTAATCTGTCTTGCTTTTGTTAGCCACTGATCATCTTAATCACCATTGTAATACCCCCAGCCAATGAGTAGAGACCTTCACATATATTAGCTTACATGATTTTACAATAGGTCTCGAATTTGCACGGGTTAGAGGTATAGACGTAAAGAACAAGTTACTTACCTTCTGTAATGCTTTTTCTGGTGGATACAGTATCTGCCTGTGGATTCCTCACCTTGTGAATATCCCCCTGCATCAGCAACGTTCGGAAAATTCTTTTGCAGCACGCCGGCGTGGACGACGTCATAGGAGCACGACATCGCGCGCGACTCCGACTGACGCCACTGACTCATTATTAGGCCTACGTCGGCGTGATTACATCAGTTCCGCCCTTTTTTCCGTGCCTTCGAGGCACCCGGACGGACCAATGACAATAGATATACACATATACAATGTACATAGCACAAAATATTCAAGATAACACACACAGTGTGAATATAAAGCATGAAAACTCAATATATAAAAACAAATATATATAAATATACATATAATATCACATAATATAAGGTAAAGAAGAGTGGACAATGGGGCGGCGGGTGGGCATGTGAGGAATCCACAGGCAGATGCTGTATCCACCAGAAAAAGCGTTACCGAAGGTAAGTAACTTGTTCTTCTGATGGATACATCTGCCAGTGGATGTGAATAGAGTCCCACAGCAGTCCCCACTCCCGGAGGAGGGTGTCCACTCTTTTATACCAGAAAATCCTGGAGAACAGAACGCGCAAAGTGGCCATCCCTCCTAACTTCGGTATCTAAGCAGTAATGCTTCGCCAAAGTGTGGAGGGAAGCCCAAGTTTCCGCTCTACAAATATCCTCTACAGGTATACCCCTAGACAAAGCAGATGTTGAAGACTTTTCTCTAGTAGAGTGTGCTCTTATACCCTCTGGAGGTTCCTTACCAGCCAGGGCGTAGCAGATATGATGCATACTATAATCCATCTTGAGAGAGTGCGCTAGTGCACAGCTCTTCCTTTTCTGCAGCCAGCAAATCCTACAAAGAGCTGGCCACCCACTCGATAGTCTTTTGTTCTATCAAGATAAAAGCTCACCGCCTCTTGGGGTCCAGACGGTGAAGTCGCTCCTCTTCCTTGCAAGGGTGAGGGGGAGGATAGAAGGTAGGAAGGGTAATGGACTGTCCTAGATGGAAAGGAGTTATCACCTTAGGCAGAAAAGCAGCCCTGGTCCTAAGAACCATTCTTTCAGCATGAATGGTCAAGAACGGGGGTTTTGAACTAAGAGCTTGAAGCTCACTTACCCTCCTTGCCGAGGTAATTGCAACCAGGAAAACCGTCTTAAAAGATAAAAGTCTCATTTGACAGTTGTGCAAAGGTTCGAAAGGAGAACCCATCAGAAATGTAAGCACAAGATTCAAGACCCATTGAGGCACAATAATGGGAGTAGGAGGAAATTTATTTGTAAGACCCGTTAAAAACCTTAGAACCACAGGAGATTTAAACAAAGACGGCTGATCCGGCAGGCAGAGAAAAGCCGACAAAGCCGAAGGTAACCTTTAACTGTAGCTACAGCAAACCCTTGCTGCGCCAGGGAAAGAGCAAATTGCAGTTATTCAGATAAACGAGCCCTCAAAGGGTCAATGGACTTCTCCCCACACCAAGTCACAAATTTAGACCATCTGTATGAATAGATTGACTTGGTGGAGCCACGCCTGGCCGATAAAATGACATCCACCGCATCATGTGGGAGAAAAAAGGAATTCAGGTTGCCCCGTTCAATCTCCAGACATGAAGGTGTAAGGTCTGGAGGTGGGGGTATAGAACCTGCCCCTCCATCTGAGAGAGGAGGTCCGCCCTGAGAGGGAGACGGAGCCGAGGGCACGAGGAGAGGTGGAGAAGATCTGTGTACCACACCCTTCTTGGTCAATCCGGGGCGATCAATATGACTCGGGCCCGGTCTTGGCGAATCTTCCTCAGAACCCGAGGAATCAAGGGTATGGGAGGAAACGCGTAAAGGAGTTGCGAATCCCAACTCAACTGAAACGCGGCCCCCAAGGCTCCCTGCATCGGAAACTGGAGGCTGCAGAATGACGGGCAGTGAGCATTCTTGTGAGTGGCGAACAGGTCCACCCGAGGAGTACCCCACGTCCGAAAGATGTGATAAACTGCCTCTGGATGAAGCCTCCACTCGTGGTCGGCTGAGAACTGCTGACTGAGACTGTCTGCACGCCTGTTCAGAACTCCAGCCAGATGATTTCCAATCAGACAAATCTGATGATCCTGAACCCAGGACCAGAGACGCAGAGCCTCTCTGCAGAGTCACTGCGACCCTACTTCTCCCGCTTGTTGACATACCACATCGCAGTGGTGTTGTCTGTCAGGACCTGAACCGACCGACCGTGAAGGGAAGGGAGGAAGGCCTTGAGCGCCAGACGTATCGCCCGTAATTCTAGAAGGTTGATGTGAAGCAACCTTTCCTCTGGAGACCAAAGACCCTTGCGCTCCAGATCCACCAGATGAGCACCCCACCCTAGAGTGGATGCATCCGTTATTACTGTGGCAACCGATGGAGGTAGATGGAAGGGCTTTCCTTGAGACAGATTGCCCTCCACGCTCCACCAAGACAGTTCCGCTGCAGCTTCTCTTGAGATCCTCACTGACTCCCTGAGATCTCCGTTGTGTTGATACCACTGCCTGCGGAGGCACCACTGGAATGCCCTCATATGCCTGCGTGAATGGTTGACCAGCAGAATGCAGGAAGCCATCAGACTGAGCAGACGAAGGACCTTCAAGACTGGAACGACCGCTCCATTGTGAAACAAAGGAATCATTTCCTGTATGTCGCGATTCCGTGGTGGAGGAGGGAATGCCCGACATACAGCTGTATCCAGTACCGCACCTATGAACAGGTTGCGCTGGGAGGGCACCAGATGAGATTTGGGTACATTTATCGAAAAACCCAACCTGTACAACAACTGAGTTGTGTCTTGCCGATGATGGAGCACTTTCTCTGGAGATTCCGCCTTGATCAGCCAATCGTCCAGATAAGGGAATACTGGAATCCCTGATCTTCTGAGATGTGCTGCCACCACAGCCATCACCTTGATGAAGACTCGAGGTGCAGTAGTAAGACCAAACGGAAGGACCACAAACTGGTAATGCTGCGATCCCACCGTAAAACAGAGATACTTCCTGTGCAACTTCAGGATTGGGATGTGAAAATATGCATCCTGCAAGTCGATCGACACCATCCAAAAATAGGTAAGCCGACCCCCTACAGGACCCGCATGATCCGGAATGGCGGATCTAGGGCTGCTTTGCTGCTGTGGGAGGGGGTGGGTAGCAGAAGAGGAAGAGGAGGAGGAGGCCTGACGTCCACGGGGACGAGCTCTTTGTCTACCTCTGCAGGACCTATACAAAGGATTTTGCTGCTGCTGCTGCTGTGTCTGCCTATAGGGTCGAAAAGAAGATCTTCCAAATCCCCTATATCTCTTGGTCACAGAGCCTCTGGATTGCAAACTGTTCTAATGCAGCATCAGCCTTCTTCCCAAAAAGGCCTGATCCATCAAAGGGCAAATCCATTAATGCAGCCTGAACATCCGCCGAGACTTTAGCCAAGCTGCTCTTCTAGTGGCAATCAAAGAACCTATTACTCTTGCCACTGAGTCTGCTGTGTCCATACCACTTTGAATGATCTGCTGAGCAGCAGCTTGCGTGTCAGATATCACCTCGATAAAAAATGTTTTGTCTTCTTCAGGAAGCTTAGGTGACAACTGCTTCACTGAATCCATCAAAGCATGTATATACCGTCCTAGCAAACAAGTGGCATTTGTCGATTTTAAGGCCATACTGCCAGATGAAAATACTTTTTTTGCAGACTGGTCCAGCTTCTTTGACTCCTTGTCACCAGGTACTTGAGGACATGAGCCTACAGGTCTCTTAGAGGAGGCAGCTTGCACCATCAAACTCTCCGGTAAGGGATGAGATGACAAAAAGTCAGGGTCACCAGGAGCTACTCTGTAACGCCTAGCCACGGCCTTGGATACTGCAGTAGCCATTGGGGGCCTACTCCATACTTCCAGTATTGGATCCGTAAGGGCGTCAGTAAAGGGAAGAGTGGGTTCAACCACTGATGATGGTGAATGAAGCACTTCAGTCAGTATATTTGACTTGTATTCAGCTTTAGGCAAAGTCAAATTCAACACATCTGCTGCCTTCTTAATCACAACGTGATAAGGCGCCACATCTTTAGAAGGAGCACCTGACACTGATGTCAAATCCCATTCAGGGGACAGCTCTAACCCACTTGCCTCTCGCAAGTCATCAAAATAATCCTCTGGATCAAGAAGCTCACCTTCCTCATATTCAGCTTCCCTATAACTCTGCTCCTCCAATAGGCGCTGGGCTTCATGCCTCGACCTCTCCATTCGAATCAACTTCGTCGGGTCCAGTATCGACTCCAAGGCTCCGGAGCCGGCGTCGAATGCGGAGCCTGGCCGGCGTCGAGCTTCAAGGCGGATCCCGAGGTCTATCCGACGTCGGTGAAGCCGCATACGGCGTTGATGACTTCGGCGGCGCCGAGATATGCCAAGGTGGAGTCGGCGTTGGCTTAACCCCTTAAGTGCTGCTGACGGCCAATGGTCGTCAGCAGCGCTACCTCCCCAGTGCTGCGCACGACCATTGAACGTCCATTCAGCACTAGTTCTAATGGACAGCGCAGCACTGGGGAGAAATGTTTACACGCAGCTAAGGTGTTAAAAGGAAGGAAAGGCGCCGGAGCATAGGCTTGAGGCACACCCAAATTATAAGCCAACGGACCCATGGGACCAGCCGGTGCTCCAGAGCGGTACATGGCACTCGCATAAACACCATACATGGCATTTAAAAAATGCGAGGGGTCCTGTCCAGGACCTGGAAAGGGAGGATACGAACCCACTGGCTGCTCCTGAGGAGGCTGCACCGGAGTCGACACCTCTTGTTCCTCTTTGTCCTTGGGTTGACCAACCGGAGTCGTCGAGCCCTGAGGATCAGCAACCTCTTCCTCCTCATGTTCCGGAGATTGCGATAGAACTGGAGACGGATTCAACTCCAAAGCCGGTGAATGTTCCGGAGAATCACAAGGCAAGGCCTCACCGTCAGGATCCCGACTCGGCGAGGGAGTCACCATGCCTCTTCGATGCCTTCTTTCAGATGACTTAGCTTTTAAGTCTGAATCCTTCCCTGAATGATGCCTGTGACTATGTCTCCTCTTCTTATGTTTCTTCTTCGAAGACCTGGAAACATGCCTTGACGTCGACTTAGAAGCCGACCTCGAACGAGACCTCGAACGAGACCTCGACCTCGGTCTCGACTTCGATCTTGACTTCAAGCACCTCGACTTCGACCTCAAACTCTTCCTGGCCTCCCTACCTTTCAATTTGACAACAAGCAGTTTGGCCTCACGTTCTCGAAGAGCCTTCGAGTTCATCTTTAGACAGGATCGACAACTCTGCACGTCGTGATCCGAACTCAGGCACAAGATGCAGTCACTATGAGGATCCGTGATGGACATCATCTTGCCGCAAGCATCACAGGGCTTAAAACCTGTCTTCTTCGACGACATCCTTCGAAAAGACAGTTACACCAAAAAAGATACAGTAGAAATCCAACAGTAACAAAGTTACCATGAATCGCAACAGGAGAATCCCGAAACCGTTAGCGTCGAAGACGCGGAAAAAAGGGAACTGATGTCATCACGCCGACGTAGGCCTAATAAGGAGTCAGTGACGTCAGTCGGAGTCGCGTGTGATGTCCTGCTCCTATGACGTCATTCACGCCGGCGTGCTGCAAAAGAATTTTCCGAACGTTGCTGACGCAGGGGGATATTCACAAGGTGAGGAATCCACTGGCAGATGTATCCATCAGAATGACAATGTCTTTTACTTATGTTTTTTGGTTTGGCAGTGTAGTGGATGTATGTGGTGTCCAGTGGAATTATGTCGGTTGTATTCAAGTTGTTAGTTGTGAAATTGTGTGGGGTGGAAGTGTGTGGTGTATTTGTGTAGTGGAATTGCGGTGCATTGTGAATAGATAAGGGTGAGAGCTGCACAAAATAGATAGAAATGGATGATAGAGAGGGATAGGTAGTTTGTGCAGGAAATGGTGATTGAATTTGAGATAGAAGAGCAGAAAGAGTATGTGAGTAAGAAGGGGCAGATGCATAAAAGGGAGCACATGTGTATGCGGAAAAGACCTGAAGAATAAGAGGAGAATATGGGTTTGAGGGACAGAAATTTGAGATAGAGGAGCAGAAAGTGTATGTGGGAAAGAAGGGGAGAGCAGGCCATAGATGCAAAAAGTGGGAGCACATATGTATGCAGGAAAGTAAAACTCTTAAAGAATAAGAGGAGAGTGTGGGTTTGAGGGACAGAAGTTTGTGAAAAGGCATGGTATGGAAACTGTGCTTGAGAACTCAAGTGAACCGTATGAGAGAGGCGGGAAGAGTGCTTGAGAGAGCGAGTGAGAGCAGTAAGAGAGAGTAAGAGAGAGAGAGATAGAGGTACAAGTGGAAAGGCACCAATAATAGGGGGGGAGGTACAAGTGGAAAGGCACCAATAATAGGGGGGGAGGCGAGAGGTGGACCAGTGAAGAGCGTGAGGAGGTACAGAAAGGTAGCGGATGTGAGCAGGCAGTATAGAGAGAAGACAGGGAGCATGAGGGAGGGATGGGAGAGATCAGCGGTATTGTTAGATTGGAATTGTTTGTTGTGGAATTGTATGGCATGGTGTGAAGCTGTGTAGAGGAAATATGTGGCATGGTGTGCTCTGGAATATGTGGATATAACTGAAGAGTGATGATGGTGGCAGCAAATGGGAAGCCCATGGGCAGGCTAAAGCCCATCCAGTAGATGCAGCATGTCTCGGTTTGAGACAGCCCATATGCTCCGTCTAGAGCTGAGGCCTAAAAAACATTACTTTATCCAGCTGCGTGGTTTACCATCAGAGAGATACCAAATAGCGCTGCAATGCTTTGCCTGTACAAGCGCATATGTGTTCTCTTCCATGTTCTCAGAGTGAGACAGAGAGCAAGATTGAATGAGCAAGCAGACATTGTAGTTTATGAATTGGTGGTAGCAGCATTCCCGACAAACAAAATGGCTGTGTGTGTTTTGACCACGGTGTGGGGGCAGTTGACAGATTTGTAGATGCAGAAAATATGGGTGTCACTAAATGTTCAATATGTCATCCTGCCCTTGGAAGAATGCCCACGAAGGTAATCCTAGAAAAATCACATGTACATGCAGTTACGGTGTAATCAATATAATAGCAGAAACATATGTAACAGGTTTCATCGGATCAGATAATGAGTGTAAAATGACTTTGACAGTTACCAAAATGTTTATTGTGTAGTACCTTACAGTTTGCCACTCATTTCCATACACATACTAACCGTTTGACATATATTTACTTCCTGAGAAAAATAGGCAATGTTCATGTTTTATTGACCAGGCAGTGCACGGAGTGGGAGGCCACTTCAGTGTGGGCCACACTGTGCAGGAAACGGCCCTACCTGCAGAGCCCAGGTGGGGGGTGGCAAGGGACAATTAAATTCTCAAACTTTCAATTCCACTGCAGTGTGAGGGGTGCAAGGCCACAGGAGTTAGAATCATAGAATATTGAACAAGACTAGCCTCAAAAGAATTGAAACAGAGATTCCAGCAATTTGCGGCAGCCCCGGCTGCCAGGGCGTGTTATACAAATTTCCAACATGATACGACTAATGCTGAATTACCATAAACATAAAAGTCTACCACAGTTGGCAGCTCATCATGCTCAGAAAGAAAAAAAATTAAATGTAGCAAGTTACTGTTTGTAGCATGCTTCATTAAATAAACCCTGGCCTACGACGAAAGGCCTATGCAGGGCTTCAAGTGGTATGAAAAAACTGGTGGGTCCCTCAAAGGAGCGTGGCAAGAAGAATACGGATGTGGCTTAAAACATGTAAGCTAAAATATGTGCTTCTGTATAGTGTGCCTCCCCACTAGTATATTGGAGCTGCTGTCATTGCACCCAGATATATAATACAGCAGGTTACATGGCTGATACAACAAGCCCAGGTTGTCAGCTTTGTCAATGTTGTGTATTTCCATTGGCTATATCTGAGGGTAAACATTACCATGCCCTTTTCAAATAATTTGTTTCCTTTTAAGTCTTTTCTCTCTTAATGGGGGCTGGTTATCAAAGGGAGGATTTGCAAAGGTTAGTTTAAATAGGCCATCTTCTGCTTTTCCTGAGTTTAACGCAGGATATCCAAGCAAAGCCCTTGCCTTTCTCTCAAAACTTTTTTTCCTGCACAACTTATTTTTAACAACCTTGGTGTTTAACAAAATATATGCTTCAATACCTCGATTACACACTCAAAGCATTTCTTCCTGCAGAACAGTTGTCATGTAAAAATATATGGTTTACAGGTAAAGCCCTTTAGTGCCCTAGTGCCAAGTTTACACTATATAAACTGCCAGAAAAAAAAGAAAGAAAAAAGCATAACGTGACCTTGGTGTGGCCTGGCTAGTCACATGTCCTTTTGTGCAACAACAGCATGTAAGCATAATCGTTGCCTTAATTGCAGAAGTATACAAGCACATGAAGGGCAGAAACCTTCCCTAGTAGATGACAATGACAGTTAATGTCATTTGTAGTGAACACTGTAATAATGTATTCTTTATTATATTGCTGTTCTGCAGAGTATGTTGCAATGGTAAAAGACCCATGCTTCCCTGTAGCAAGGAACATTGGGCCATATGTATCAAGCCGTTTTTGAATCGCAAAGGCCGAAATTCGCAGAATTTCGGCCTTTGTGACTCGCAAACGGCCGTTTTGCACATTTTGGAATGTATGAAACATTCCCAAAATAAGGAATTGCAAACTTGTGTGATTCCTTATTTTTCCATTGCATTTATGGAATCGCAAATTTGCGATTCCTTAAATGCTATGTATGTAGCAATTTTAGCTTGCGAATTTTGTTTAGGAATTCTCAAATTACCACCAACTTTCAGTTGATGGTAACTTGCGAATTCTTCCAGAAATGCACAAATTGGCATTTTTAAAGGTGGCATATGATGCACACACATGCCCATAGGGCATATGTGTGCGCCATATGCACACACATGTTCTTTTCAGGTGTGCAGCAGGGTGTCTTTGAGACACCCCTGCACCCTTGCAATAATTCTCAAATTGCGATTAGCAAATTGCGAATTTGCAATTTGAGAATTATTTTGCATTCATTCCTATGGGCCTCCTGGCCCATAGGAATGCATTGGAAATTATTCCTTAATTGCGAATTCGCAAATTGCGAATTCGCAAATAAGGAAGCTTAAGGAATCGCAAATTAAATGCGATTTTGTTCATACATACCATTTTGCATTTCCTAAATAGCGATTCCTTAAAATTCGCTATTTAGGAAATGCAAAATAGTTTGATGATACATATGGCCAATTATTTCCCTTAAGCAGCGGGATCAGAGCAGACATTCCAACAAAAACAGGAATCAGGCAAAACTGAGGTTTCTGTCTGGAGGGAGACCCCGTTAAGGACCCGTCCCAGCGCTTGCTTTTTAGACCTGCTGGTGCACCAGCAAGACCCAGCCCACTTAAAGCCCTCGGCCTATGTGATATCTATTTGTGCCTGGGTTGTTAAAAACATTATCTGCAAAACGTGCGGCAATGCTATGAAACTACAAAAATGCAGTTACATGAGCTATAAATGAAAACATACATTATTATTATTATGGTGTTCAGGCTGTTAAACATGAACATGTGCGCAGAGTCAGAAGGAGGAGAGCAGAAAGAAAGTATACGAGTAAACTGAATGTTTCTGCTGGGTGAGAACGAAACCTGCAGAGAAGACTGCAGCCCTATGTAGCGTGTACCCCATGTTTTCACATCTTGCTTGGTCCCATCTATGATCTTACTGCCAGGTTCTATAGGCAGGCTTGCTTCCAATGTGATCTGACTGAGAGCTCCTATTTGATTTTCACAACTTAGAAGCGGTGTTTTAGCCAACACAGCATTGGGCATTGTCAGAATTATGCTCTCACTACAGAAAAACTGCTTTTTACACGACAGGCATTGTGCTGTTGAAATTCCAATTTCTTTGCGATACCCCTTAGATCAATGAAGCAGCGGCCATAAAGGGGCACCTGCTGAACAACGGAAACACCACAAACGGAAAATAAACCTGAGCCAATAATGTGTTGAGATAAAAGCACAAGATAACAATAAAAAGACAAGCATTTCCAAGATCAACTAGAGAGTGCGCCTGTAACCACTGTGCACAGTAGTTCTAACCAATGGAAAAAGTATTCCCGAAATGAGTACCTAAAATGGCCACTGTGTTAACACATAAGTAATTGGCTGGTGCTTTCAGGGGGGGTTCCATACAGGAAGAGGCATGATGTATTCATGCCACGGACGAATGGAGTGACGATTGGGTCAGCTAAAGGGAAGCCTATGGGCAGGATGATAAGAGCAGCGCACACGCGCTGTCTAGAGCAAAGACCTATGAAGTAACCACTTTTGTAAGTTAAGAGCTTTGCCAGAAAGTGGATCTTTGAACTATCGGAAAAAGTAATTTCATCCATCTAGTGACGACTTCATGCAGCTTCTGGGCACTGCTAAACTTCAAACGAAAACCTAAATTTCAGATATCGATCCATCACACTTAATATCATTTATAAACTTATACAGCTTGTTTTTATTTCATTTAAAGGGTGCAGCTCATAGGTTTCATGCCTTAACAAACACATTTTTTTGTCATAGCTATTGGCGCATTATTGGAGTGCAGCTTCCACTTGCCCTGGTACGCAATGTACTGTGAAATAAGTGAGGGATGTATAATGGCTGTTGGTTATGATAAAGTTTAAACACAATTCTTTTTCTGTGCTAGACAATTGGGGTGGCGCAGGCAGCATAAAATATTCACTCAAAGTTGAATTATGGTGTCAAAGAACTTTTGGGCAGCACTACCTCGGGCACCTGTCTGCTCAAAAGACACTTGTTCGCTGCCAGTGGTATTTAGGTTAAAATTTAGAAATTAAATATTGAGGAAAAAAATACAAAAAGAAAAGTGAGAAACTGATATTTCAAATGTTAATGCTGTATAAGTATCTGAAAATGATTTTATAGGATTTTATTCTTGTTGTAAGGTACACAAATCCAAAATCCTATGCCTAACCATAATGCTATCAATATCACTTGCCCATTACTATTATGTACTATAACCGAAACCCAAATCCCCTAACACTAGGAGGATAATATACCCACCACTTTTCATAGACCTGAACCTAGTTCATTCCAGAAAAGTATGCTTAACAATATTCTTTACCCTAACCCTGTATCATGTCCATACTTCATCTCTAGCCATAAAGTTATCCCTAAGACTAACATTAAACAAGAACTGTTCCACCCCTTACCCTAACTCTTATACACACACACACAACCTCAAAGGCGGCAGGAAGGCCACGAAGAAAATGCCCTGCAAAACCAATGATCCAGTGAATATTGCCTTACCCGGCTGCCTAAATCAACCCTGGCCTCAGTGTCACCCAGCCCCCAAATACAATGATCCTCCCTGGCCTTGTCCTAGGCATAGGGGATATGTGTGGTTCTCTGCCCCTACAACGCAATCACACTGCCTTACCCATGTGTCAGGGTGGGTTGTTCACGTTGGCCTCATGAAGGCCCATCCTCAGACAGGAGAGGTAGTCCTGTAACACAACACACCAGTGCTGGTGCCGGTTGCCTCCTGGCCCGGGCCAGTCACCATTTCAGTATGAGTTTAGAACACAGTAAGCTGTGTGCTATAGAATATGGACTCAGCCGCATTCCTTTTCTCAATGTAACTGTATTCTGTAGATACAGAGCCCAGCCTTTACCCAGGCCAGTTGTTTGATATCGAGTACCACTCCCCCCTTGAGTCCAGGGCCTGGTCTTAGACCCGGTCTTGTATTGAACACCCACATTCCTAAATGTAAGTTGTCTTGGAGGGTGGTATTTCCGTTGGTGCTCTATTACTTCTGAAGTCATGAGTAAATCAAAGGAGAAAGTAAATGTTGAATGACTTGTTTTTATGGTAAATCTAAGAGATTGCTGCATTTGGTATCATAAGCCCCTTCAAAATAAATTTTCTAAACAAATTTCTAAATTTCTTCAACAAATGTTATATACACATGAGGAATGGAAGCTGCACTGGCCATTTATTTGATACAGTTTTGTTTTCGGAATTGTAGACTGCCTATGTCTTTAGACATATTTGAGCTTTTCTTTCTCGTAAACTTTTATCTAATTGTAAAATACATTTAATAAATGTGAACTGCCGCTGCTGAGGAAAGTTGAGACAGAAAGAGATGCATGGTTCTTACCAGCTCAATATCAGAAAGACAGCCCTTTTACGCTTCAAGTACCTGCCGGCATGCGAAAGGATGAACCTTGGCACATGTTTGGAAACCAATTACTATGCCCTGCAAAAAGGGGAAAGACAACTCACAGCCTCAGGGAGACAATAGACATTAACCAAACACAGACATTTAGTACAAGAGATTTCATATTAGAAAGAAAGGATAAAGCTGGTTCTTGATTTCACATTCAGTGTTTACAGCTGGTATCGGTGAATGATTGTCAACTAGTAAAGCAAATATATTCAGTGGCCTGAAAGTATGATTTAAGGATAACTTTATACAGCTATGCTGGAGGGCCTTTACCATGCTACTTAAAAACATCTTTGGACAATAAGATGAGAGTTTCGTCACTATTTGTTTTCTGTCACTTTGTTCTCTCTGGTGTTTCACATAAAGGAACTGAAAGGACGGACAAGCTACTTATCTTCGGTAACGCTTTTTCTGGTAGATACAGTATCTGCCTGTGGATTCCTCACCTTGTGAATATCCCCCTTGCGCCAGCAACGTTCGGAAAATTCTTTGTAGCACGCCGGCGTGGACGACGTCATAGGAGCACGGCATTGCGCGCGACTCCGTCTGACGTCACCAACTCCTCATAAGGCCCACGTCGGCGTGATGACGTCAGTTCCGCCCTTTTTCCGTGCCTTCGAGGCACCCGGACGGACCAACAAATATACACATATATACAATGTACAAAGTACACGCAATCCAAAAACACTAAAAGTGCAAAAGCATAAAATTCCAGAAATACAAATTCATAAATACATTTGCACATAAACCCAGGTATAGCAGAGTGGACAACGGGGAGGTGGGTGGGTCAGTGAGGAATCCACAGGCAGATACTGTATCTACCAGAAAAAGCGTTACCGAAGGTAAGTAACTTGTTCTTCTGATAGATACATCTGCCGTGTGGATTCCTCACCTTGTGAATAGAGTCCCACAGCAGTCCCCACTCCTGGAGGAGGGTGACCACTCTACTACACCAGGAAATCTTGGAGAACAGAGCGCGCAAAGTGGCCGTCCCTCCTCACCTCAGCATCCAAGCAGTAGTGCTTCGCAAAAGTGTGGAGGGAGGCCCATGTCGCGGCCCTGCAAATGTCCTCAACAGGAACACCTCTAGACAATGCAGATGTTGCAGACTTTGCTCTAGTTGAATGAGCTCTAATACCCTCAGGAGGGTCCTTACCCGCTAGAGAGTAGCAAATCTTGATGCAGAGGATAATCCACCTGGAAAGTGTGCGCTTGTGCACCGCTCTGCCCTTCTTGCAGCCAGCAAAACCCACGAAGAGCTGATCGTCAATACGATAGTCTTTAGTCCTATCAAGATAGAAACTAACCGCTCTCTTCGGGTCCAAGCGATGAAGCCTCTCCTCCTCCTTGGAAGGGTGTGGGGGAGGATAAAAGGTTGGAAGGGTAATGGATTGTCCTAGATGGAAGGGAGTTACCACCTTAGGCAGAAAAGCAGCCCTGGTCCTGAGAACCATTCTTTCAGCATGAATGGACAAGAACGGGGGCTTGGAACTAAGAGCCTGAAGCTCACTTACCCTCCTTGCCGAGGTAATTGCAACCAAGAAGACCGTTTTAAAAGAAAGAAGCCTCATGGGACACTTGTGCAAGGGTTCAAACGGAGAACCCATCAGATAAGTTAACACAAGATTCAAGTCCCAATGAGGAACAATAAAGGGAGAAGGAGGGAACTTATTAGTGAGTCCCTTCAAAAATCTTAATACTACAGGAGACTTAAAAAGAGAGGGCTGATCCGGCAAACAGAGAAATGCCGATAAGGCCGAAAGATAACCTTTGACTGTGGCAACAGCAAAACCTTGCCGTGCCAGAGAAAGAGCAAACATCAAAATGTCAGACAAATGAGCCTTCAATGGGTCAACATCCCTCTCCCTACACCAAGAAACAAACTTAGACCACCTATACGAATAGATGGGCTTGGTGGAGTCGCGCCTGGCAGAAAGAATGACATCCACCACATCGTGAGGGAGAGAAAAGGAATTCAGATTGCCCCGTTCAATCTCCAGGCATGAAGGTGTAATGTCTGGAGGTGGGGGTGTAGAACCTGCCCCTCCATCTGAGAGAGGAGATCTGCCCTGAGAGGGAGACGGAGCGGCGGGTGAGAGGAGAGGTGGAGAAGGTCCGAGTACCACACCCTTCTTGGCCAATCCGGGGCGACCAATATGACTTGGGCCCGGTCTTGGCGAATCTTCCTGAGAACCCGAGGAATCAAGGGTATGGGGGGAAACGCGTAAAGGAGCTGACCTCCCCAGCTCAACTGAAACGCGTCCCCCAACGCCCCTTGCATCGGATACTGGAGACTACAGAATGATGGGCAGTGAGCATTCTCGCAAGTGGCAAACAGGTCCACCCGAGGAGTCCCCCACATCTGAAAGATGTCGTGAACAACCTCCGGGTGAAGCCTCCACTCGTGGTCGGCAGAGAACTGCCGACTGAGAACGTCTGCACGAACGTTCAGAACTCCGGCCAGATGATTTGCCATCAGACAAATCTGATGATCCTGAACCCAGGACCAGAGACGCAGAGCCTCTTTGCAGAGACACTGCGACCCTACTCCTCCCTGCTTGTTGATATACCACATCGCGGTCGTGTTGTCCGTCAGGACTTGAATCGACTGACCGCGAAGGGAAGGGAGGAAGGCCTTGAGCGCCAAACGTATCGCCCGCAACTCTAGAAGGTTGATGTGAAGCAACCTTTCCTCTGGAGACCAAAGACCCTTGACCTCCAGATCCCCCAGATGTGCACCCCACCCTAGAGTGGATGCATCCGTTATCACCGTGGCCACCGATGGTGGTAGCTGAAAAGGCTTTCCTTGTGGCAGATTGCCTTCCACGCCCCACCAAGACAGATCCGCTGCAGTTTCTCTGGAGATCTTCACTGACTCCCTGAGATCTCCGTTGTGCTGATACCACTGCCTGCGGAGGCACCACTGGAGCGCCCTCATGTGCCAGCGTGCATGGTTGACCAGGAGAATGCAATAAGCCATCAGACCGAGCAGGCGAAGGACCTTCAGGACTGGAACAACCGCTCCATTGTAGAACAAAGGAATCATTTCCTGAATGTCGCGAATCCTTTGAGGAGGAGGGAATGCACGACATACAGTAGTGTCCAGTACCGCACCTATGAACATGTTGCGCTGGGAGGGCACCAGGTGAGATTTGGGTACGTTTATCGAAAAACCCAACCTGTACAACAGCTGCGATGTCTCTTGCAGGTGATGGAGCACCTTCTCGGGCGACTCCGCTTTGATCAGCCAGTCGTCCAGATAGGGGAACACAGGAATCCCCGACCTCCTGAGATGTGCAGCCACCACTGCCATCACCTTGGTGAAAACTCGAGGCGCAGTAGTAAGTCCAAACGGAAGGACCACAAACTGGTAGTGTTGCGATCCCACCGTAAAACGGAGATACTTCCTGTGTGACTTCAGGATCGGGATGTGAAAATACGCATCCTGCAAGTCGATTGACACCATCCAGTCTTCTTCCAACAGCGCTTGAAGAACCTGCGCAAGTGTGAGCATTTTGAACTTCTCCTGTTTGAGGTAGAGATCAAAATCCTGAGGTCCAAGATTGGACGTAACCTGCCATCCTTCTTGGGGATCAGGAAATACCGGGAGTAGCACCCCTGACCCCTCTCCTGCTCCGGGACCACCTCTATCGCACCTTTTCTGAACAGAGCCAGGACCTCTTCCTGCAAGGCGAAGCAGGTGGTCCTCCGAACAATAACCCTGGCAAGGAGGGTAATTGGGAGGGAACTCCTGGAAAGGAAGTGCATACCCATTTTCTACGAGATTGAGAACCCAAAGATCTGATGTAACCGATTCCCAATCCCGTAGAAAATGAGTAAGCCGACCCCCCACCGGAGCCACATGATCCAGAATGGCGGATCTAGGGCTGCTTTGCTGCAGAGGGAGGGGGCTGATTATTAGAGGAAGTGGAGGAGGAGGAGGCCTGGCGTCCACGACCACGACCCCTTTGCTTTCCTCTGTAGGTCTTATACAGAGGATTCTGTCGCTGCTGCTGCTGCTGCTGGCCTTGGTTGTAGGAACGAAAAGTGGATCTGCCAAATCCCCTATACTTCCTAGTTGCAGACCCCCTTGTCTGAAGGCCCAGAGACCTCGCTGTTGCTCGACTGTCCTTGAATCTCTCCAAGGCCACGTCAGCTTTCTTACCAAAGAGGCCTGTCCCATCAAACGGCAAGTCCAACAAGGTAGACTGAACATCAGTAGAAAAATCAGAAGATTTAAGCCATGCAGCCCTTCTGGTAGCAACAGTAGAGCCCATAATCCTGGCAACAGAGTCCACCGTGTCCATGCCACTCTGTATTACCATACGGGCTGCAGCCTGGGTATCGGAGACCACTTCATTACAGTTCTTCCTATCATCCTCTGGAAGCTTAGATGAGAGTTGTTTCACAGAGTCCATCAATGCATGAACATATCTCCCCAACAAGCAAGTAGCATTAGTGGATTTTAAAGCCATGCTACCTGAAGAGAAAATCTTCTTAGCAGACTGGTCCAATTTTTTAGAGTCCTTGTCTGCCGGCACCTGAGGGAAAGAACCTGCAGCCCTGCTGGAACAAGCGGCCTGCACCACCAGACTCTCCGGAGCAGGATGTGAGGAAAGAAATTCAGGGTCATCAGGAGCCACCCTGTAACGCCTTGCCACCGACCTGGAAACCGCAGGAGCAGTCAAAGGCCTCTTCCAAACCTCCTTTATAGGCTCAGTCAATGCGTCAGTGAAAGGAAGAGTAGGCTCTATAATAGAAGAAGGCGAATATAAAACCTCCGTGAGGATGTTGGGCTTGTACTCAACAGTGGGCAAAGTCAAGCCTAGCAAATCCGCAGCCTTCCTAATCACGACATGATAGGGTGCAACATCCTTGGATGGAGTATCCGAAACGGATGGCAAACCCCACTCAGGAGAAAGTTCCAGGCCACTAGCGCTTTGGAGGTCCTCAAAACAATCCCCCTGATCCTGTAGCTCTCCTTCCTCAACCTCGGAGTCCATATACTCCTTCTCCTCCAAGAGGCGTTGAGCTCTGCGCCTCGACCATTCCATGCGGACCGAAGTCGATGGATCCGGCAAAGACTCCGACGGCGCCGGAGCCGACGTCGAGCGAGGAGCTTGAGGATGGGAAGCACCACGATCCGAATCACCACGAGGTCGATCCGGAGCCGGCGAAGCCGCAAGCGAAGTCGACGACCTCGGCGGCGCCGTACCGAGCCAAGGAGCATAAGGCGTCGGCATAAACGGCATAAAGGGGGCCGGGGCATAAGCCTGAGGCACACCTAAATTAAAAGACAATGGACCCATGGGACCTACAGGTGCGCCAGTGGGGTACATAGCCCTCGAATAAACACCAAACATGGCATTTAAAAACTGCGAGGGATCCTGACCTGGACCAGGAAAGGGAGGGTACGAACCCAACGGCCGCTCCGAAGGAGACTGATCCGGCAAAGGTGCACCCTGGACCTCTTGACTTTCAGGCTCCACATCCGGAGTCGGAGCTCGAGGAACCTCTTCTTCTTCATGCACCGAAGAATGGTGCGACTCCAGATCCGGATCCTGCTCCTGAACAGGAGAACCTACATGAGACAGAGCCGGTGAAGGAGACACGAAGTCCTTATGATGCTTACGAGACTTCTTCTTCGAATCCGAAGACTCCTTGCCAGATGTTTAGAGCGATGCTTACTCCTCTTATGCTTCTTCCTCGAGGAGCTCGAAGCATGGCCCGAAGCAGACTTGGATCCAGACCTCCACCTCTCTCTGGATCTCGACCTCGCTCTGGATCTCGACCTCGCTCTGGACCTCGACCTCGAAGCCGACCTCGACTTCGACCGCGACATCTGCCTCGACTTTGAGCGCCTGGAAACCGACCTCGAAGACCTTCCAGCTTCTCTTTCCTTCACCTTCGCAAGAAGAAGCTTCGCCTCCCGCTCTCGCAAGGCCTTGGGGTTCATCTTGAAGCAGGAACGACAGTTCTTTACATCATGGTCCGACCCAAGACACCACAGACAGTCGGAATGCGGATCAGTGATCGACATCATCCGGGCACAGGAACCACATTGCTTGAACCCCGTCTTCCTCGACGACATCCTCGACGAAGAAGAAAATCTCAAAAGAGAAACTGTAACCACAAACAGCAACAAGATACCAAAAGTATCGCAGAAGATCCCAGAAACCGTTAGCGTCGACGACGCGGAAAAAAGGGAACTGACGTCATCACGCCGACGTGGGCCTTATGAGGAGTCGGTGACGTCAGACTGAGTCGCGCGCAATGCCGTGCTCCTATGACGTCATCCACGCCGGCGTGCTACAAAGAATTTTCCGAACGTTGCTGGCGCAAGGGGGATATTCACAAGGTGAGGAATCCACACGGCAGATGTATCTATCAGAAAGTTCAATACACAAGCCTTCTTTACAACAAAGGAGTGTGATTTCTTTAGAAGGTGTGCTTATCCTTTCTTCCTCTTGTCTACTGTTGTCTATTTTGAAGGCCTTTCTGAGGAAGTCATTTCAAAGCATTCACGTTACCTTTATGTCTTTCACCGCTTGCATCTGTTAAACTTGATTTATCTTGTTCAAACACTGGCTTCTATCAAGAGAGATCACCTAAAGAGGCTCCTAACTATCCCTGATGAAATGCATTATTAGTCACCTGCAAAAAGGAGCTCTACATTTAGTTTCTGCTAACTTAGTCCTCATCTACTCTGTAGAGGGGTTTCACTCTAATATAATTTGGCTATGCACGGAGTACAAAATCACACTTTTGGGTGAGAGAAAGTACTGAGTGAGGAATGTTTCACCGGTCATCAATAATTTACCGTCAAGCTCTATGAATGAAGTTACAAACCTACACAATGTATATCCAGATGCTCCACAGCCCTATATGACTACCTTCTCAACTTGTTTTTGTTGTGGACGTACAGGGTGAAATACCCTAGGGAAATAAATCTATGAATATTGTAAGAAATGCACTTGATACTTACTGCATGGTGAGGCGTAGCGATGAACCTAGTAGATTCAAACATACTTCGAAGGAAGGGTAATATCAGTGCAGTATCATCACAGCTGGCCATGCATTTACCAAGGCACTGGAAAATAAAACCCTAATATGGGAGTGAATTAAAGACAGTCTGAGTTAAGAATAAACAGCATCTCCAGCCCACTCTATGAAAGTCTTACTTATATTGAAGTATTCATCTTTGATTCACTCTACACACATATTTGTCTCCCAGTTTCAAATAGCACTTAATAAGTTGAGTGAAATGTTTGTTATCTTATGTATAGTATAGTTATATTTTCTGGACATTGTAGAGATTTGTATATGGCCCTGAATATGACTCAAAACAAGGAAGTGAAGGGTAATGTGAGCCAATGAAGGTCCAGTACCTAGGCTCTGAAAGTGCTAATGCAGAAACCAGTGGAAATACTGCTCCTTTCAGAAAGCAAAGTAGAAAGAAAGGCGGACAAAGAAAGGGAAATCCTAAGGATTTTTTCTTGGTGCCTTCACAAATCCATGAGCATGTAATGTCTCATCATCAAGGGTGTTCTTCATAGGGCTGGCAATGCAATGCCCTATGGGCCCCACGAAGGGTCGCTTTAGCAGAGATCTTTTTATTTTTGCCATCTGATGAAAGTGCCAGTGTGAGGGCGTTTTGAATGTGTGAGGTTGAGTGAATGTGTTTAGTAAAATGAAGAGACTAAAAAGAGGTATTCAACTGGACTTTAAACTGATGGTTTCCTTGGCAGGTTTAAAAAAAACATAATTTGGTACGAGCGACTACAGGGAGGTAATGTATCCAAGTAGCCTAAATCTGTGAATGTGGTCAGGTCAACGTGTTTCTTGCCTGTTGGCCCAAAAAGTATCTGTACCACTTCTTCAGGGCCTAAAAAAGGGAGAGCTAACCCTACCCCACATCTAAGATGTGATATAAAGTGTAGGTAATCCCCTAAAAGAAAATACCTTTGTTCAAAAAGTTTAAAATTGATCGTCCAACTTAGAAAAAAAATGAGAAAATGAAGAAAACACACAATAAACAAATGTTTTTCATGTGTGGGCCTATGTGTCTCCAGGATCGCTTTTCCGGGAAACTGTATATGCATGCTATTGTTATGGCTGATCAGTCACCACAATGTGAAGGAAGTAAAAAACACACTAGTACATGCAATATAACAGAACAGGCACGTGGACATACAGGTAACAGACAACATAAAACCAATCTGTGTTGATGTTACACAGTGTATCACAAGTTGTCCTTAGGAGTGAGTGAAGGGTCTTACCCTTTGGATCAGTGACCCATAGGTCAAAAGCAGAGTGTAGCACTCAGCTGCTAACTGTGGAAAGAACAATGATAGTCAACATAAAAAAAAGCAAGTCAAGGGGACCCAAATTGCCTTGGGGTGAGAAAAAAAAAGAAAAACAGAGAGTTTTCAAGAGATGCAACCATACTCATGTGGTTTCTGTGCAGAGAGCGCAGGAGACCTACCATCCTCTGTTCATCTGGATTGAGACTGAGCAGGGGAGAAGACCCGTCTTTTAAGGTGCAGGTAATTGTAGTGATTGTACTTGGGTGGGGTGCATGCGACCGTGGGAAAGAGTGATGACGCACTGGGCCCCTTGAGATTCCAGAGCCATGATTCGCTTTTAAGTGTACCCAGAAACTGAAGGACCTCCTCATATTCAACAGTCCCACATGCAGAACACCTTGTGGGCCTTACCACCTGTCACAGGGCACTATCCCTGTGGGTCCTACGGGGTATGCCCACTGACTAAACATTCCTAAGAGGTCAGGTTGGGTCCCCAATTCGCCTGGAAACAGAAAAGTCACAGTAACTGCAGTACAAAAAACTGTGTTTACCTGATCACCTGCCTTTGTGGCCTTCATTACGCAGGAATGACCACGAGCGCTATCGAACCAAGAATAATGGAGCACTGGAGCAACATATGCTGCAGACACAGCTCTACAAAAATGTGCCATCACTTTTCCAACTCCAACCACTCTCCAGATGACCTCCGGCAGATCATTTTGGAAGCTATTAATTCATGGAGCCCTTTAAACCTTTTCAGAACTGAGCAAGGGTGGATTTTATGCCTCTCCACCAACAGCAAGGGTTTGAAAGATGAAATCCTCTAGTGCGAGGTGTAAATCAGTCCCCTTTGAAATCAGATTCTCTCTTACTATGGCTGGATTGACATTTTCTTCATACAATGGACCTGATATACCATATCACCATTGACACCATGTCACATATGGAATGCCCGGCTATGGAGTCCCAGACACCACACTAATCAGTGCTTATGATAAGCATTTTGCGACTTGGCATTGGTCTCTTCTTCAGTAACACAAATGATTCTGTTGATATCAATGAGGTGGTACCGTCCAAAAAGAAACCATTTAACTGTCTTAGTCTACTGTTTGAGATGAACAAGTTACTTACCTTCGGTAACGCTTTTTCTGGTGGATACATTATCTTCCTATGGATTCCTCACCTTGTGAATATCCCCCTGCATCAGCAACATTCGGAAAATTCTTTGTAGCTCGCCGGCGTGGACGACGTCACAGGAACGCACGACATCGCGCGCGGCTCCGCTGACATCACCGACTCCATAATAGGCCTACGCCGGCGTAATGACATCAGTTCCGCCCTTTTTTCCGTGCCTTCGAGGCACACGGACGGACCAACAACAATAGATATATACACAGTATACACAGTAAAAACTAGTCAAGGTAGCACACATAGTGTGAATATAACATAGTAAATCATGTACAAGAACACACTTCCTTTGAGGATAACATGTATACATTAAAAAAACATTACCAGATATTCAGGTATAGAAGAGTGGACAACGGGGAGGCGGGTGGGCATGTGAGGAATCCACAGGCAGATACTGTATTTACCAGAAAAAGCGTTATCGAAGGTAAGTAACTTGTTCTTCTGATGGATACATCTGCCAGTGGATTCCTCACCTTGTGAATAGATTCCCACAGCAGTCCCCACTCCCGGAGGAGGGTGTCCACTCCTCTATACCAGAATGTCCTGAAGGACAGAACGCGCAAAGTGGCCGTCCCTCCTCACTTCGGTATCCAAGCAGTAATGCTTTGCGAAAGTGTGGAGGGAGGCCCAAGTTGCCTCTCTACAAATGTCCTCAACAGGAACACCCCTAGACAAAGCAGATGTTGATGACTTTGCTCTAGTAGAGTGAGCTCTTATACCCTCTGGAGGTTCCTTACCAGCCAGGGCGTAGCAGATCTTGATGCATAGAATAATCCATCTCGAAAGTGTGCGCTTGTGCACAGCTCTTCCTTTTCTGCGGCCAGCAAATCCAACAAACAACTGGTCATCCACTCAATAGTCCTTTGTCCTATCAAGATAGCTCACTGCCCTCTTAGGGTCCAGACGGTGAAGCCGTTCCACCTCCTTGGAAGGGTGAGGGGGAGGATAGAAGGTAGGAAGGGTAATAGGCTGTCCTAGATGGAAGGGAGTTACCACCTTAGGCAGAAAAGCAGCCCTGGTCCTAAGAACCATTCGTTCAGCATGAATGGTCAAGAATGGGGCTTCGAACTAAGAGCTTGAAGCTCACTTACCCTCCTTGCCGAGGTAATAGCAACCAGGAAGACCGTCTTAAAAGACTAAAGTCTCAAGGGACACTTGTGCAATGGTTCGAAAGGAGAACCCATCAGAAAAGTAAGCACCAGATTCAAGTCCCATTGAGGTACAATAAAGGGAGTAGGAGGAAATTTATTCGTAAGGCCCTTTAGAATTCTTAAAACAACAGGAGACTTAAATAAGGACGGCTGATCCGGCAGGCAGAGAAATGCAGACAAAGCCGAAAAATAACCTTTGACTGTAGTAACAACAAACCCTTACTGCGCTAAAGAAAGAGCAAATTGAAGTATATCTGATAAACGAGCCCTCAAAGGATCGATGGATTTCTCCCCACACCAGGAAACAAACCTAGACCACTTATAAGAATAGATAGACATGGTGGAGTCACGTCTCTTCGATAGAATGACATCCACCACATCATGTGGGAGAGAAAAGGAATTCGGGTTGCCCCGTTCAATCTCCAGGCATGAAGGTGTAAGGTCTGGAGGTGGGGGTGTAGAACCTGCCCCTCCATCTGAGAGAGGAAATCTACCCTGAGAGGGAGACGGAGCGGCGGGCACGAGGAGAGGTGGAGAAGATCTGTGTACCACACCCTTCTTGGCCAATCCGGGGCGATCAATATGACTTGGGCCCGGTCTTGGCAAATCTTCCTCAGAACCAGAGGAATCAAGGGTATCGGAGGAAATGCGTAAAGGAGTTGTGAGCCCCAACTCAACTGAAACGCGTCCCCCAAAGCTCCCTGCATCGTATACTGGAGACTGCAGAATGACGGGCAGTGAGCATTCTCGTGAGTGGCGAACAGGTCCACTTGAGGAGTTCCCTACGTTCGAAAGACGTGACAAACCACCTCTGGATGAAGCTTCCACTCGTGGTCGGCCGAGAACTGCCGACTGAGACTGTCTGCATGCATGTTCAGAACTCCGGCCAGATGATTTGCCATCAGACAAATCTGATGGTCCTGAACCCAGGACCAGAGACGCAGAGCCTCTCTGCAGAGACGCTGCGACCCCACTCCTCCCTGTTTGTTAACATACCACATCGTGGTGGTGTTGTCCGTCAGGACTTGAACCGACTGCCCGCAAAGGGAACGGAGAAAGGTCTTGAGTGCTAGACGTATCGCCAGCAACTCTAGAAGGTTGATGTGAAGCAACCTTTCCTCTGCAGACCAAAGACCCTTGATCTCCAGATCCACCAGATGAGCACCCCTCCCTAGAGTGGATGCATCCGTTATCACTGTGGCAACCGATGGAGGTAGATGGAAAGGCTTTCCTTGAGACAGATTGCCTTCCACGCTCCACCAAGATACATCCGCTGCAGCTTCTCTGGAGATCCTCACAGACTCCCTGAGATCTCCGTTGTGTTGATACCACTGCCTGCGGAGACACCACTGGAGTGCCCTCATGTGCCAGCGTGCATGGTTGACCAACAGAATGCAGGAAGCCATCAGACTGAGCAGGCAAAGGACCTTCAGGACTGGAACGACCGCTCCATTGTGAAATAAAGGAATCATTCCCTGTGTGTCGAGAATCCTTTGAGTTGGAGGGAATGCTTGACCTACAGTTGTGTCCAGTACTGCACCTATGAACAGGTTGCGCTGGGAGGGCACCAGGTGAGATTTGGGTACATTTATTGAAAAACCCAACCTGTACAACAACTGAGTTGTGACTTGCAAATGATGGAGCATTGTCTCTGGAGATTCTGCTTTGATCAACCAATCGTCCAGATATGGGAATACAGGTATCCCCGACCTTCTGAGATGTGCTGCCACCATAGCCATGACCTTGGTGAAAACTCGAGGTGCAGTAGTAAGACAAAACGGAAGGACCGCAAACTGGGAATGTTGCGATCCCACCGTGAAACGGAGATACTTTCTGTGCGACTTCAGGATAGGAATATGGAAATAAGCATCCTGCATGTCGATGGACACCATCCAGTCCTCTTCCAGCAGTGCCTGAAGAACCTGAGCAAGGGTGAGCATCTTGAACTTCTCCTGTTTCAGGTAAAGGTTCAAGATCCTAAGATCCAAGATTGGACGAAGTCTGCCACCCTTCTTGGGAATCAGGAAATACCGGGAGTAGCATCCCTGACCCCTTTCCTGCTCCGGAACCACCTCTATCGCACCCTTTCGTAACAGTGACAGGACTTCCTCCTGCAGGAGAAGTAGGTGGTCCTCTGAGCAAAATCCTTGGCAAGGAGGGTAATCTGGAGGAAATTCCCGAAAGGGAAGAGCATACCCATTCTCTACAAGATTGAGAACCCAAAGATCTGATGTAACCGATTCTCAATCCCGTAGAAAATGGGTAAGCCAAACCCTACAGGACTCGCATGATCCGGAATGGCGGATCTAAGGCTGCTTTGCTGATGGTGGAGGGGGTTGGGAAGAGGAGGAGGAAGAGGAGGACGAGCTCTTTGTTTGCCCCTGTAGGATTTATATAGTGGATTTTGCTGTTGCTGCTGCTGTTGAGTTTGACGGTAGGGACGAAAGGACGAATGTCCAAAACCTCTATACCTCTTAGTCGCAAAGCCTCTGGACTGCAGCCCCAAAGATCTGGCATTAGCCCTACTGTCCTTAAATCTTTCCAAAGCTGCATCAGCTTTTTTGCCAAATAGTCCATCATCATCAAATGGCAAATCCAACAAGGCTGCCTGAACGTACGCAGAAAAGTCAGATGACTTCAGCCAGGCAGCCCTTCTAGAGGCAACAGAAGTTCCCATAATGCGAGCAACTGAATCAGCAGTGTCAAGACCACTTTGAATCACTTGACGTGCAACCGCCTGTGTATCGGCCAACACCTCATTAAAATCCTTCCTGCTGTCCTCAGGAATTTTAGGAGCCAACTGCCATACAGAGTCCATCAGGGCATGTATATATCTCCCCAAGACACATGTGGCATTGGTCGATTTTAGAGCCATACTTGCAGAAGAGAAAATCTTCTTCGCAGTCTGATCCTGTTTCTTGGACTCCTTATCCCCAGGCACTTGAGGGAAAGCCCCAACAGTCTTCTTCGAACAGGCTGTCTGTATAACCAGACTTTCAGGCAAAGGATGCGAGGATAGAAACTCAGGATCACCAGATGCTACCCTATACCTCCTTGGCAACACCCTTAGCCACTGCAGGAGCTGTAAGAGGCCTGTTCCAAACCTCCAATATAGGTTCAGTCAAAGCCTCATTAAAAGGAAGCAATGGTTCCACAACTGAAGATGGGGGTTGGAGGACCTCAGTCAAAAGATTAGACTTGTATTCAGCTGTAGGCAAAGTCAAATTTAAAAGATCTGCAGCTTTTTTGATGACCACATGGTATGGTGCAACGTCCTTTGAAGGGGCATCAGATACAGAGGACAGCTCCCTCAAATCATCAAAATAGTCCTCCTGAAGCTCACCTTCTTCCACCTCAGCCTCAGCCTCTCCAAATCTTTGCTCCTCTATATGGCGCTGAGCTTCTCGCCTCGATCTCGCCTTCAAGTGTCGTGCCGTTGGATCTGTGACCGACTCTGACGGAGCCGGTGCCGGCATCGAGATCGGATCCGGAAGCCCAGGTCACTGCTCACGAGGTCGAGTCAGAGCCGGCGACGATGAAATCGGCGTCGACGACCTCGGAGGCGCCGAGAAATGCCAAGGCGGAGCTGGAGCATAGGAATGGGGAACTCCTAAATTATATGTCTTTGGACCCATGGGACCCAAAGGTGCACCAGAGGGGAAAAAAGCTCTCGCGTAGACTCCATACATTGCGTTTAAAAACTAAGTAGGGTCTTGACCTGGAGCTGGGAAGGGCGGGTAAGGACCCACAGGGTGCTCTCTCGGAGGTTCCAGAATCGCCTCCTCTTCCACAGGCGGATGGACTGGAGTCATCGATTCCACAGGTAATGGAGCCTCTTCTTCCTCTCGAGCCGGGGACGGCGCCAGAGAGGGATCCAATACCGGAGCCGGAGAACGCACTGGCGACTCTAAGGGCGAAGCCTCACCTTCTAGAACACCAGGTGAAGGGGACACCTCATCTTTTCTATGCCACCTCTTAGGCGACTTCGGTCTCAACTCCGAGTCCTTACCGGAGTGATGTCGAGATCCATGCCTTCACTTCTTATGCTTCTTCTTTGTTGCCCTCGAAGCATGACCAGATGACGACCTCGAAGGCGACGCCGTGCGGGACCTCGACCTCGCCCTACTCGAACGCGATCTCGAAGTCTTCTTCTCCTTTCTACCTTTCAACTGCACCACCAGAAGTTTTGCTTCCCTCTCTCGAATAGCCTTCGGGTTCATCCTCTTACTCGAAGAACAGCCTTTGACATTGTGGTCCGAACTCAGGCACCAGATACAATCCTCGTGCGGGTCCGTAATCGACATCATCTTGCCGCACTCTCCACATGGCTTGAACCCGGTCTTCTTAGACGACATCTTCAGCGAGAAACAAAGAAGCAAGAAGACACCAAACAGAGAAAAACAGTAACAAAGTTACTAACAGCTATAGAGGTTCCCCGAAACCCTTAGCGTCGACGACGTGGAAAAAAGGGAACTGATGTCATCACGCCGGCGTAGGCCTATTATGGAGTCAGTGACGTCAGCAGAGCCGCGCGCGATGTCGTGCATTCCTGTGACGTCATCCACGCCGGCGAGCTACAAAGAATTTTCCGAACGTTGCTGAGGCAGGGGGATATTCACAAGGTGAGTAATCCACTGGCAGATGTATCCATCAGAAGCCGCCTTACTAATACCATTGACAACTTTGGTCGGCCTGCGTTTGACCGCTACACACTCCAAGATGTCCACCACGGAGGGATGATACTTTTGCTACACAAGCACATGAGGGGCTTGCTTCAGTTGGCTCCAGCCTACCTCTTCTCTTTCCTCTTCTCCTCATTTGACATTTCCCAATAGTGCTCACCAAGCATCCTAATCCAGTGGGAATAGACCACTTGGCCGCCTCGTGTTACTTATTACATGAGGTGGCCTAGATTTCCAACATGAACACAGATGCCAATATGACTAGATTCCACCATGAGGGATCGCTAGGAGTTATGTGCACCTGATTTGCTCTCCATCACTGTATATGCAAGAGTACTTAGGTTTACTATACTTTTCTCTTACCATTACCCTTGATGAACAAAACATTCAACTGCCTTAGTTTTCTACTTAGACACCACCTTACAAAAACCATGGATGACTTTGGGATGCCCAGCTTTTAACCACTGCACACTCTGAGATAGGCGCCACTGAGGCATGATACCTCTGTTACATCAGCACGTGAGAAGCTCACTCCTTTTGGCTCAAACTCGCCCCTCCCCTCCTCTCCTCTCCTCATTGTCCACTAGGTCATCACTCCTTCCAGCTGCTGCCCACACCACACCTGAGGACAATCGCTCCAATTGCCCGTACCTTCAATGACAGGTCTTCTCCTCTGCTCAGTCTCGAGCCAGGCAAGCAGAGGAGGGTAGGTCTCTTGTGCTCTCCGTGCAGAAACCATGTGAGTATGGTTGCTTCTCTTGAAAACTTTTTCTTTTTCTTTTAACACTAAGTTATTTGGGTCCCCTTGATTTACTGTTTCTTTTTACTGACCATCATAGCTCTTTCCACAGTCAGCAGCTGAGCACTACCCTCTGCTTTTGACCTATAGGGCATAATTAATTGATCCAAAGGGTAAGTCCCGTCACTCACAATGGAGGACAACCAATCACTTATGATACGCTGAGTAACATAAACACAGATTTGCTTGTTTTGTCTGTTCCATGTATGTTCACTTGCTTATTCTGTTATATTGTATGTACTTGTGTGTTTTTCACTTCTTTCACGTTGTGGTGACTGGTCATCCCCCAAAATAGCATGCGCATGTCTACCTTTAGAGACACTATGATACAGTGAGTTGGAAAATCGATTCTGGTGACACATTGAACCAAACATACAAAACATTTGTTTACTGAGTGTTTCTTTATTTTTTCATTTAATTTCTAGGTTAGATGATCAATTCTAAACATTTTGAACCAGGTATTTTCTTCTAAAGGAATACCGTAGCAGCATATCATGTCTTAGGTGTGGGGTCGGACTATCCCCCATAGTTTTGGTCCTGACAAATGTTATGTTATGTTATGTTATGTTACGACTATTTATTGTGCGCACAGATACTCCAGCCAAGGAGCGTCCTGGCGCAGAGACAAGGTAGCACGTAACACAACAACAGGCTAAGAGCAAAACTAAGGGACAGCTAAAACAGGAAGGTTTTTATAGCCCTCCGAAAGGTCAGAAGGTCCTCCAGCAAGCGGATTTCAACAGGCAAGGAGTTCCATGCTGACGCAGCCATTACCTTAAACGAGCGGCCTCCCATACGGCTAAGCCTGAATCTGGGAACCACCGCAAGGGCCAGACCCTGAGAGCGAAGGCTACGGGCAGGAACATAGAAAGACAGACAGCTCGACAGGATTTCCGGGCCTGTACCTCTCAAGATTTTAAAAGCAAGGCACAAGACCTTGAAGAGGATACGCTTCCTAACCGGAAGCCAGTGTAGGGAGCGAAGGACACCTGTCACTGAGCAGAATCTGGGCAAACCCACAATCGCCCTTGCCGCAGCATTCTGAACCCGTTGTAATCGGGTTAATTCGGCCTGGTTAGCCCCGGCCAGGAGAGAGCTGGCGTAATCCAGGCGAGAGATGATAGTAGCCTGGATCACCAACTGCCTGGTCGGGGCATCAAAGAACTTGAGAACAGGTCTCAAGCCCCTCAGGAGACCGAAACAACAGGCCGCAGTTCTTTTAGTATGGCCTACAAAAGAGAGGCCCGCATCCAGCCATACCCCCAGATTTTTCACTTCCGATACCGGGATCGGAGTAGGTCCCAACTCTGAGGGCCACCAGTGGTCACCCCACAGCTCCACTCCCTTCCCGACGACCATCACCTCTGTTTTAGTGGCGTTTAGCTGGAGGCAATTGCCTGTCAGCCAGCTAGCCACCGCCTTCAGTCCGGACTGAAACCTAGGGGCCTCAATCTCCGCATCCCCGCTGAGAGTAACCGCCAGCTGAGTGTCATCGGCATATGAGACCAAGGTAAGGCCCCACTGCCTAGCGACATCAGCCAGCGGTCTCACGTAAAGGTTGAATAACGTGGGACTCAGCGAGGACCCTTGCGGAACCCCCATGGCCAGTGGCTGGTAATTGGACTTGAAGGGAGGGATGGCAACACAGAAGGAGCGGTCATCTAAAAAGGAGCGGAACCATTTCAACACCTGACCGCCAATACCAGTCTCCTCGAGCCGGCGTAGGAGGATGCTGTGATCTACCGTATCAAAGGCGGCGCTAAGATCTAACAAAATAAGCGCCGCCGTTTGACCAGCATCCAACTTTGCCCGGAGATGTTCCACCATCACAAGTAACGCAGTTTCCGTACTGTGCCCAGCACGGAATCCGTTTTGTGTGGGGTCGAGGGCCTTGGTCCGAGTCAGATGTTCAGACAGGGCCAGATTGACATGGGCCTCCGTGATCTTGGCTGGCCAGGGTAACAACGAAATGGGGCGGTAACTTTCAGGCTTGGAAGGGTCCAGGGTGGGCTTTTTAATAATCGGGGACACCACAGCTTGTTTCCACTTGGATGGAACAGTCCCCGTTTCCAAGGAAAGGTTGACAAGGGAACATACGGCTGTACGTCCCATAAAAGCTTGGTCTCGAAAGAGAGCAGGCCTTACTGGATCAGATGGAGACCCAGATTTGACTTGCAATGCAAGTTTGTCAAAACCATCCAAGGTGAGGGGGGGGAAAACAAGCAGTGTAGTCTGATGGTGGACCCCATTAATAATTTCCTCAGTGAACCCTATGCTAGGGAATGTCCTATATATAGCTTGGACCTTCCCCAAGAAGTAAGATGCAAGGGATTCACAATGGGAAAGGGAGCTCACGGTCGTAGAGGTAGTTCGCTTCGCTGTGAGATCTTTAACAGCCTTAAAGATGGTTTTAGACGGATTTGGACTGTTCCGGAATTCAGTGGCATAAAAAGCCGCACGGGCTCGGCAGATAGCAAATCATTGTGGAACCTTTTTAGGCCATCGAAACCTGGCCACATTCACAGATTTAGTCTACTTGGGTACATCACGCCCCTGTATTAGCCCCAACCAAATTATATTTTTTTTAATCCTACCAAGGGAACCATCACATTACAGTTTAGTTCGGTATCTCTTAGATAGTTTTAGTCTCCCTTTACTTCACTGTACACATTTACTCCACCCCTCACATTGAAAATGCCCTTACACAAGCACTTCTCATCAGACAGCAAAAATAAAAAGATCTCCCCTAAAGTGACCCTTCGTGGGGCCCGTAGGGCATTATAGCGCTAGACCTATGAGAAGCAAGCCCACTATGAAGTATTACATCCTCAGTGATGTGTGAGGGCACCAAGAAATAATCCTTAAGATTCCCCCTTCTTTGCCCGCCTTCCTTTCTTCTTTGCTTTTTGATAGGAACAATAACTCCACTGCTTTTTGCATGAATATGGCCTCACATCCCCTGAATGGGGATTGGCTCTAACATGAAGACTACCTATTGGCTAAAGAAGATCCATTAGGGAAATGAGTATAGCCCTGAAATGTTGTGGCTTTTATTGATTCAAGGGGAGAGGATTACCTCAGGGAGTTCATCTCCATCTGCTTCTTAGTAGGTCAGTCCTTTCAAGGAGTGGGAGAACCATACCTGATTTTCCCAACAGGCTAAGCCCAATTCTGTGTACCCATATTATAAAAATGACCTTTACTAATGGAATACACAGTTCAACCCTTCTCCGACTTTGTGTTAAATTGACTTCCCCAATGGTTCAATACTGACCCTTGAGACCACTAACCTCCTCATTCACATGCTGGGCAAAACTTTCAATCTGTTCGGTGAGTTCTTCCATAAAAGAGACATGCCATTCTCTGTGTGGGGCTTGTTTTAGGATAGTCCCCAGGAACTGCAAGGAAAACAGTGAGAGACTTAAATGCAGTAATAGAAACGTAAATGCAGTATCCACGGCTGACGTCTGATTTTGAGAAGATAAGGGTAAACAAACTTCAGCTAACAACCTCTGTAATGACGAAATTATATTTGGACAGAAGAACCAGAGAACACATACAGCAATGCTTAAATAGTGTGGTGTGATATCAATGCTCAGAAGAAACAGGAGGCCTTGACAGTGGCTGTGATTTACACAGAAACACATGCAATAAAACCATGCTGCCCAAAAATTATTGTGAAAAGAGCAACAGTGCAGCCAGCCAGACAGAAAACACATTGGGACTATGCAACAATATCACATACTTAGAAGCAGAATGCAAATACATTTTGGGTCTCCAGCATGGGGGCAGAATGTAAATTTAATGTTAACAAGAGTGAAGACTGAACACAAGGAACATAAAATTGCATCTCAGGAGCACAATAGAAGCTAAGTGGAGTGTGATGGCCTGGTAAAACAACAGTGACAGAGTGACAATTCAAATGAAGATAGGGAGCATGGATCATGTGCCAATCCGATTGCAGAATATGAACTTACTGATAATGTGGAATGCAGTGGGAAGAGTGATAGTGTGACAATCCAGGGAAAGAAGAACGTTGTGCTAGTGTGACTATCCTGGGGGATAAAAAAGAGTCGGAGGAAACAATTACCAGTAAGGGGCTACATTTGTAGCCCTGTGCAACAACAGTCAGATATATGAGTAATGCAATGATCACTGTAGAGCCTGTAATTTACCTGGGTAAAACATGCAGATAAACTCTGATACATGTAGGACTAGGTGTCTAAAGCATGCAATTTCCAGTTTTATGAGTGTCAACTTGGGCCAATAAGGTTTTTAATGCTTCTGGTAAATATTGCATATTCGGGAAATGTTATGTACCGAGTACAGCTGCTCCCCCTCTGTGCCCAATCATAATCAACGTCATAGTAACGATCATACTCCATAGAAATAATAGGGATATGGTGATGATATTGCAACCTCATAGCAGAACAGCACTATGATGGGGTGAATTTAATATCTGCATATATTCACGCTGAATGAGTGGCTATGGAAAACAAAGAGACAAGCGTCATGTGTGACATTCATTAGCAATTCATTCTTACTGAAACAAGCGTGCATTTCCACTTTGCCAAGTCAAAGGTTCTTTCCGTGGAAGCTGAAATAGTAGTTGGTAAAAAAGAAATATATGTAAGTAAAAGTGAATAGCAAGCAACATTTCAAAGGCAATGTGCTTACATACCAAGCACTAGCAGAAGTAGATTCACAAAATTCAAAGTTTGCAAATTGTGTTTGTTGTCTGAGCCTGTCCTGGGAATTGAGTTCAAGGTCATTAGTTGTTCAAGTGCCCTTGAAGTCACTCTTAGCTACTTATATCTGGTTGTAATTTTAGGTTTATATATTCTGGTTTCCTTTCTTATATAACAGAAAGGTCACCACACCACTTGTTTGCAGAAAATCAGTTTATTACAGAGCTACTGCCAATAAGCATTTCAGCTGTCAGATGAAGCCTTGATCACATAGGGGATCGCCGTTGTGGTTCAGAGTAAAACAGTGCATATGTGCTCTAAAATTACATACACATAGAAAAATACTCCTTTATTATATCAAAGACCAAAATATTTTGTAACACTTCTTAATTTGCTATAATACCCAATGAACCCCAATATAGTCCTAGGTAGTTGCACAAGCTTTTACCTACATTTGTCCTACCTTGCTCTACATAACAGTTCTGACCCTGACCTTTAACCTAGTTAGGTGCTGCATAAATGTTGTATGGTTTTCTAAACAAAAATAGCCTAATTTATTATGCATGAGGATTCTTAGTATCACAGCAGGATTACAATCTTCTGCATAATAACTCTGTATAAGGGTCACCACTATCGTCATCCTTGGCTGACATGCCCACAGCACCATGGCACATCTAGGTAGAACCCCTGATGGTACCTTTCAGGTATATAAGTACCACATCTTTGCTGGACAAGCCGGAGGAGAAAAAGATTCTATGCTGACACGAGAAGCTGAAGTCCCTGCATGCAGACACTCCAGTTAGCAGTCGTCTGACATTACTTGTGGGTTGTCCACTCGAGACCAAGATGGGGTCCTTTGCTTTCTCACATCAGGTATTTGGGTTTGCTCTTTCCTAGGAGGTTCTTGGCTATACACCAACATACATGCTAGGTACACTTAGGTACATCTAGTTAGGGTTTGCATCGTAGGAGTACGCTCTATTAACTTCATGAATTTATATGTCTGCATATATTCACTATTTTAGCACCATGGTAGAATTCTACTTTTTATTTACTCTATTGGTGCTTGTAATCGTCTATATCTGTTTCTGTCTCGTGGTTGTTGCAGCACATGAATTTTATGCTAGAATGACTCTGGTTCAATAAATACTTATTGAAAATGCCCCCACCATTTAGTCTCTGCATCTCTCTGAGATAAAGTGAGCACAAGTAACCAAGCAAAAAGTATTTTACTGTTTCCATGATCCCTGAGGGGTCAGGGTTCTCATGTTTGATAGTTTCCAGAAACTATTCTCTTCTTGGTAAGGTTGTGGGGCTTATAGTGGCACTGTGAGCTAGCTGGTCAACATACTAAAATATCCTTTGGGGGTATCTAGAATCAGTCTGGACACCAATCCCTTAGTTTATGTTGTGTAAAGCGTGGAGATCCTTTATAGATTTGTAGGAACTACCCGACTAATTCACGTAAGTGACATTATAATTTGCAATTAATTTTACCTTAAAAACACAATAAAACACTTCCGCATGATATCTGCTACACAGGCTGAAATATAAATCTTGTTTTTCAGAAAACAAGGGTGTCTAACCTTACAGAAATATGTATCAATCAATTTATTAACAACATAATATCACCAACTTTTCTAAATGTTCCTCCATGTGAACTTCTCACATAGTAGGATTCAATTATGCAACAGTTAAAACATTACTTTTAACTGCAACATATGGCTGTACCAGAGTTCTAAAATTTTCTTTCCATATTAATTGCTGTGAAATACCCTGTTCATCCTTAATCATCACAGAAACAATGTTATGCCAGAGTAGACTAATCTAACCTACCATGTACCCTGACTAATACCTACTTCTAATACAAACGCAGAGAGAGCGTTTGGTGTTTATAAATGTGTGTGCAAAATCTCTTCCGTATGGAGGCCACCAGGGGACTTTGTTTCAGGTTTAGTCATTAGAAGAGTTGGTGCTACTGAGTTGTTACAATAAGTCACAATTGAAATAAAAGAAAAGGTGCCAAAACAGGTAGTGCTCTAAAATAATGTTAACTTTGGATATACTGAAGAAATATTTTTTTCTATGTTTATGGAATTTTTGGGCACATAAGTACTTTAAAACACTGAATCAAGATGCCGCATTCTTATGTGATCGAGGCTGCGTCTGACAGATAAAGCACTCCATGGCCGAAGCTTTGTATTAAACTGATTTTTTCGGCAAACCAATGTGTCAACGGCCTTTCTGTTATATGCGGAAGTAACCCAGAAATTGCAAGAAGATACCTGACTCCGTTTCTGTTATTGCCTCATTCGGTTTGGAGTATGGCATCGGCCAGCTACAAAGAAAGACAGTTACTATTTCTTTTTTTGCTTACTTATACAAGCCTTCAGCCAGACCTCCTCATCTGCTGGTCTAACGTGTCCTATAATTCACATTCTCTTCTGTCCTCCACAGCATACATCATGGGCCAATTCTGCCGTTGGCTAACTTCACTGTGAACAATGGCGTTCTGCTTTTTCACAAGGAGCACATCCACACATAAATTATTTTCATTTAGTTCCAGGGACAACAATAAGAATGTGACCTTTTGAGACCAAAACAGTATTTTTTATCTTGGTATGTACCTGGCATAACCTCCCACAATACAAGTTTATAAAAACCGTGAAAAAACATGAGTGGACAAGGTCTAAAAGCTAGCAGCCAACACCAGACTTAATGGCTTTGTCATTGGTCAATGGTTGTTTGAAATGCCATTAATACTTGTTTAAATTGTGTGCTCACTGGTTCATGCTTTGGGGTCTCACCTTCTAAATATGTTATCAGCGGAGGGATCTTCATTCTGAGGAGTTTTGCTAGAAATGGGTAATTTGCAGGAATCAGGCGCTCGAGAAGAGCCAAGACTGAAGTTCCCCTTTCGACATCCCAGCGAGGATGTGAAGAAATTACCTGAAAACCCACAACAAATAATTCAGAAAATGATTCTTTCATGAGTTCCTATTCTCTAGCCTTTAAAACTTCTGGAAATGCTACCTTGTTCTCTAAGCAGTACTTAGTACCAACCACATTTTGGCTGTTTCTGTACAATGTAAGTAGCATGTCGTACTGATAACCAATTGACTGGAAATAAAACCATCAAATTCAAAAGGATAAAAGCTGAGTTGAATTCAAGATCTCTATTAGCAGGTTGCATAGAAATGGCAGCAAACAACTTGGGAAGAGGGATCTGGTGGAATATGATGGGGGTGGAATGTGATACTCACCAGCAATCTTATGAAGAGTCTGTGTATTGGAATTTCTTTAGCTGTTTAGGTACAAAAGAACGAAGACATGTCATACTCAATCCATAAATTACTGAAAAATACTTGCCAAAGGAAGACATATGGCTGACACACACACTTAAGACACCCAGTAGAACCTGTAAAGAAGATGATGGGTGATGGGTGGCAGTTCAATGAGCCTCTATCGGTGATGAGGATGCTTTGAAATTCCTGCAAATACTGGCAAAGGCACCCCTACCACTAAGGAACGCCCAGGGGTGTACAGTACCTTGACAGCCTATGCTGCAATTCTCTTCCTCCCTCCCTTAGCGGTTGCTGTCAAGGAATGAAAGATGGAGGAGGAGCTACCTAAGCTGCCATGCACAGGTTCCTGCTACAGCTTTCATTGAGGGATAGAAGACTCCAGTGGGATAAGAGAGGATGCGTCAGGAGCCGTGGACGTGCTTTACATCCTGAAGGACCATGGAAAAATGGTAGACATTTTCTGACAGTGGATACCCCAGAAGAAAAGAGGACTCCAGAACATGTTCTTGCATATCTATTTTCAAATAAGGTTAACGACCTGGGGCAAGCAATAACAAGCACATATGTTGCCTGTTCGATTCTGCTCAGGACTCCTAACATGAGTGACAAATAAATAGACTATGATACCATCTGCCCAGGTCACTTGCACTTTATCAACACATCTACTGGAAAGTTGAGCGGGGAGAGCTAATTGGATCCCTGGAATTATAGCAATTACAGGTATTCACCACCAGATGCGAATTTTCTTTCGTAACCTTGGAGTCAGTCAAAATATTTATTTTCACTTACCATCATTGAGCATGCATCCCTGCTTACAAGTGAGGGCCAATAACTAGCATTTTAGTCTGGAGCTGAAGTCCAAAATGTTGAACCAGAAACCTTGCAGAGACAAATATCATAACTAAAAGTAACTCCATGGAGAAATAAAATACATTCCTGTTGCGGTCGGCAAAAGTAACAACACATAAATAAGTACCATACCCAGCAGAGCATGATCAACATACTAGACAGAAGTAACATCATGGAGAGCAAGAATACTCCAGGGTTTGAAGATAAGCATTAGAGCCCTGAGTAGCCTCATGGTGTGTGGAAACCTGGGACAGTTAGTACATTGCAGTTAGGGGGTAGGAGCATTAACTAGACTAAGAGCTGAAACAAACAGGAAAGTAACTTTATGTCTGGCAAACTACAAAAAGTATATAGGGATTATTTACAAGCCCATTGTGCCACCTGTGCATCACTTTTTGAGACACACCAGCAGTGCAACCTGCTGCTCCATATTTACAAGGACAGGTAAAGCCACCCTGCGTGGCTTTTAATGCCCTTGTAAATATGGCCCCTTTACATGCAACACTTTGTGTAGAACAGTTGTGCCATGTGTTTTGCTGTGAGATTTCCTACGCAACACTCAAGGCTTCTGCCGCATTTCCAGATTTACAAGAAATAGTACACCTGGAAATGTGTCATAATGCTAACCTCCCCAGGGGGAGGTATAGGGAGGTGCAACAAGAACAAATGTTTTTATTTCTCCTCATTGTTTACCTCTTTCTACCCGTACTGCATACTGCAGCACATTTAGGAAGAGGAAATTACCTATTGTGATTGTTTTTGTGCACAAAGGTATGCCTAACTGCATAAAAACAAAGATATGCCTTACTGCACAAAAACAATCATCCATGTGACGCAGCCACCCTTGTACCATGGTGCCTTCATAGGTGCATGGCAGCTAATTATGCACCAGCACTGAGAGAGCAAAGAGATCCATTATATCATCGTAGATATGAAGCATCCCCGTGCTTCGGAATTAACGCAGCGTGGCACAGCCAAATGGCTTGAGGCACAGCAATTAGTTAATTCCTTGTGAATAAGGCTCACAGCGAGCAGCAACATCTGCACAGATACACATATCTCTAAAAGGAAAGCAATAAATGTTATTTGAAATATTGACACCCACATTCTATAGTAACTCAACCATAACATCCTGAGCTAATGGACTGAATCTTCAACACATGCCTGATCATGACAAAGTAAGAGGGGATCTAGGGAGTGGAGGAGGAAGCATTAACCACCTTCAATGGTAGATCCCACTATGTCAATGAGTAGGATGCTTAAGACTCACCACATTCATGAAAGTTGATGTTTGCTTTCTTATCTACAACAAGTAGCATCTGGCACAGTGCTGGCACAGATGAAGTATAGTCCTCTTCCAGCATGTAGCTCAAAATCTCTTTCCAAAATCCCTGCAAGAAAGAGCAGCGAATGTGTTATTAGTATCATTAGCATTTAATAAGGCTGCATTCCCACAGATAAACAGTCATTGCCGGTGGGACGGTTTCTGGTGGGTCTTCTGGAGATGGGGCTACATTTGAATTATCCCCTTCCTGATACCATTCCTTGCTGATGGGGTCCAAGACAGATTGCTGGTATTACATTGATGTAGCACGAACCCTGTTCAATGCTACAATCCGTGATTCTGTATCCGAGCAATTATTTGCAGAGAATGAGTGCAGCATGTATTCTCCAAAAACCCTGCGAGTAGGCTGCTTTGTAAATTATCTCATTATCTGCTGTTAGCCTTATAACAATCACAATACAGAACTATCTTTATAAATGTGCCAGAGTGTGCAAAGCTATGGCTGGGAATGAACGACCCTGTTGATATGAAATATTGGTGCTTGATGTATCATCGGGCAAGTAGCAATTAGGAGATGCAGATTGAGTAGCTATGTTTTGCAATATGACTGATGTGCCATCAATCTTGTTTCAAAGTGGCTATTTACAATAATTTGGAAAACCTCCTGCCTCATTAAAAAGAATGAGGTAGGATTCGACAATCTTCTATGAATGCCGGAAATGCTGGGAATGAGGACTGCATGGGACAGCAGACCTCTATCCCTGCAGCAGAGGAAACAGACTTTACATTGCGTCTCAAATCACGCTGTGCCTTAACAACTTGGTCCAAGCCAATAATAATAATAATAATTATTATTATTATTATATTTATAAAGCACATAGCTACGTCAGCTGTGTGTCCCAGCACTGGGGTATCAGTCCTATTATACAGAGTAAGAATATGAATTCCCCTAATCTAAGTTAGCGTGAAAAAACATGTTTTTAAATTCTTACGATAACGTTTTTCAGATTTTTCTTGCCTAAGCCAAAGTGGTAGGGAGTTCCACACCTTGCCTGCCAAGTAGTTGAAGGAACGGCCTCCAATGTGAGCACTTTTGATTCTGGGGATAGATGCAAGAGAGGCATCAGCTGATCTCAGATTTCTTTTAGGAAGATAAGGTGTGATCAGATTTGAAGATATTTAGGGCCTCTATGATTGAGAATCTTGTGACAATAGCACATGGCTTTGAAATGTACCCAATGCCTTAACGGAAGCCAGAGCAGCATTGGTAGAGCTGGGGCTGATGGTTAGTGTCTAGGCAGATGAAATAGCAGCCGAGCTGCCATATTCTGCACCCACTGTCGTCTTCTTCATCATGCCTGTGGCACCCCGAGATACAGAACATTACAGTAATACAGTCTCAACATGATTAAAGACTGGACCACTGTCTTTCTGGCAGCTTCTGGCAGGAAGACAAGATGTTTTAAGGTATTTAAGATCCCAAGACATTGCCCTGCAAGACTCGTAATTGCTGTACGTGCCTAATTTGTCTTTTCAATGCATTCCTTTATCAAGCAAGCCGTTACAACCACTTGCCTGAAGGAAAGCATTGTTGGACTTTAAGCCCAACTCTTTCCCTACAGTTGCTCAGACTGGAGTTGGAATAGTAAATACTAATCCAAAGTCCAGTGCTTTCCCGAAGCCAAATCCTGGTAACGACTTGGGTGGAAAAGGAATGCATTTCAAACATGCATTCATGGTTCAGACCACTATGTGCATATTTCCCACATACAAACCTGCAGCAGAGGGAGCTTTACTAAAACATGCTATTATGTGAGTTAGAGGATAATGAAGATAACCTGGGAATTGAGGAATCTTTGAACAATCTGCAATTTATATTTTGTACACTTTTAGTTTATTGACCCACCTTATTTCACATCCTTCTCACTTACCTCATCAGTATTTTTATGGCGTAATGCAATTTTATTGAGGAGCGGAGAGATTTGGATGTGGATTGTCTCTTCTTCAACATCAGATTCATGATCCATGTGACTAGTGCCCTGTGAAAATGTGGAAAAGCAAGAGAAGTAAAGTAACATATATTTTCACATCATTTTCACTGTGTTTTCTCTCCTCATGGAGGTTCAAGAGATTTGAGAGTGAAAACATCACAATTTTCAAATCAAGGTTGTAAGCACAGAGAGAACCTCTTGGCTCAAATTCAAATGTGAAATTAAAAAAACTATCCCCAAAGATGTTAATAAAAATGTATAAATGAGGTTATGCACCCATGCTACGCTCTACAGAGTATAAAAGTATATGGTCATTTGGCGGAGAAGTGTAAAGCATTCATATACAGTCAAAATACCAGCGGACTAACTTATAAATATGTAAGGTTCTGATGCATGGGGCACTACATCTGAGACATTGTACCTCTGGCATCACAAGGTAGTCTCTCTTGCTCACTACACAGATTGTGATGCCCCATGAGCCCTCCCCTTGCTGCTTGATGGGGAAGTATGTGCTACATTACGGTACTTCTTATACTCAATAGGACAAAAACATACGGGGAACTGCATTTTTGGGAGGCAGTGTTGATATGAAATACTGATTTGAAGTATGTTTGTGCTACTTTGTGTAGGATTTGGTAGTTTGCCCTGTTAGGCATTTTGACGATAAAGCGGGGTATGTAACAAAAAGGAGCCCACTAGATAAAGTATTATCAGTGAAAAACACAGCTTATCAGTGCATTCGCTGAATGCTCATGTGCCTTGCCCAATCACCTAAGAAATTTCCCAGTTAACCCCGGCAAAGTCTAAAGGCCAGTTTTCTCACATAGGCTGGATTATGTGGTAGGCCTATGTACTGCATGGGAGCACTGCTGGTGAGATGTGTATGGAGCGAGTTCCATTCTCACAGTGTCTGAGCATCTTATTTCTTTGCACTCATGCCAGTCAACATGTGCATCAGGTTACTAAGATGGGATCTAGGTTTTCAAGCACCATTGTTACAATGCGATGCAACATAAGGACTTGTTCCTGGCATGATGCCTCTGGCCTGTGGTAAAAAAAACTATGGACAGTGTCTGGTTCATCTATTAGTTGAGCTTAATGGGAACCCAAGAGTAAGACTAAGCATTGACTGCAGACACTCTGGATTATGGTCAGGCCCCAAGGAGATGGATACCAGATGTCATCAGTGGCGCCTAATCCCCACACATATTACTGAGCATGGACTTGAGTTGTGCATCTTGGTACAACTACTCTGTAACATGGATGCATTGGCCAAGCTTGAGGAAGTCCTATCTGGTTCACAGTGATCAATAAGGTCATGGCACCTCTACTGTTATGGAGGAATTGGTGAGACCATAAGCCACTGTGGCCTACTCTCCCAGAGACACTGACAAATCCAAGAATACTGCAGTTTTCAGACTCCATGCCACCTGCCATTGCCCATGCTGCCACATATCACCTGCAGCCCCACAAGCGCTGGTGAAGAGCACTGATCCAACACCCATTCCTGGCCCCTAGTCAGATGACAGGTGTTTCCTCCAGCTACTAGAGATAGGATCAAAGTGTAAGTGCCCAAAGGACTTGAGATGGTCCAAGAAAAGAGAAGAATCAGAAGAAGTGCCCAATACAAAATCATACATGAGACCTGTGGAAGAGGAGGGCAATGAATGAGAAGGAGAATAACTAAAGGATATTATCAGACCACTTTCTGAAACTTGTTGTTCACAACAGTGGACGATTTTGCACAACATAAGAGCAGGATAAAAGTTATAAAATTGCCAGAAGTGCCACAGTACAAATCAAACCAGCTGCAATAATTTAACTTCGGGACAACAACTCCACTTGCATTTGACATCACTAACTCAGACCCCACAATAGTAAGGGTACACTAGGTTAAACTTTACACAATAATGGAAAAACCATAGATTCGGTATACTGGAAGAATGACTCTTGAAGTGAAAGCTATAAGTAAATTCACTTGAGTGGTTTGGTTCACATCATGGGCACCCTGGAATAACAAGACATGAAGAAAAGGCATGTACAGTGTTGGCACTGATGGGCAGCTGCTGAATTTCAGGTGCAAATGTAAGCAGACAAATGGATAAGGGACACCCATAAAAGTGACGGAGGGAGAAAGACGCACTGGAGTGGAAGTAGGGAACATCAAGCTCAAATGAAGAACATAGAATTTCAAGGTGAGCCTATGGGAACTAATGAGAGGGACATGAGGTCTATATTCCACCACCAGGGGCAAATATGTGACACTGCCGATGTATATTATATGGCAAAGTAATGACATTGGGGCACAAGGGGGCTAAAAGGTCCACTTATTTCTTGTGTGCTGACTACTGTTGCTGTTCCCTAACACATTCACTTACCCAAATATGTACATCTGCCACTTACCTGCTCTTTGATGAGGAGGCTGTTTTTTTTAAGCACATATTCCATCACAGCTCTTCCGTTCACATCATAAAAACCTTTGGCTGTTAAACTGGATATTAAACTTAAAGTGGCAAGAATAACCTGTAATTAAGAAAAAAGGTAAGCATGGTTAGTGAGAATCCCTTTTGGTGTATAAATAGGAGAAAATCACACATTCCAGTGAGAAAGTAGAAAGGGAGTGTGAGAAAACCATACATTATCTCCTTCCTTTTGTCCACAGAGTAGACAGATATACATTTTTATGTGTGGGAAGCCAGTACCTGCATACAACCTTTTAAAGTATGTTGCAAAAAGGGTTATTATGACACTCTGAGAATGAAACTAGAGTCAATTTAATTAAACTGTTTTTACAGAGTGTCTGACTGAAGTGTGATTGAGGGAATATTCAAATATTCCAGGTGGGCTACACCTTATATAGGTGCCTTAGATTTGATAAAAGATTTTTTTAAAACATTGCAAAATATGCCTAGGTAGGTTACAACCAACAAAAAAGCTCTCTGGACCTGATATTGATTACAAAAATGCAAATGAGAATTCAATAGGCTGTGGAGTCGTCTATGGGAAGAATGATGACTGCTGTCTAACTCCACCTGCAAGATTGAGCAGACATCCCAAAACGGACAGAAGATAACAAATGGGTTGCAGTACTTAGAGTTCATTGTCCCACACCTTGTTGTTTGGTTGATCCATATCACTTTCAAGAAGTCGTTTTGGCTCAAGACCGTAAATAGTCACAGTCTCCTGTATCCAGTATTGAGTTAAAATTCACATCTCTAACATGGTTCTGTATGCTGTATATTTGCACAATCTGGCCACAATGGCTTCAACTGCCAAATAATACATCCATGCTTGATTTCTGTGATTCTAACATTCCTAGCAGAGTCCTGTCTCTGATGTTTCTGGTTTAATCTGAAAAATATCTAAGGTTAATTTGGTTTATATCATGCCCTGAGGTTAAAAATGACAAACCCAATACACCTCTCAAAGAGAATCCAATAGAGACAAAGTTATGGCAATACAACCTTTTGTTCGTTATCAAAAGAAAACAGCTTTGTTGATTTTCCTTTGTGCCTATGTCCTGTGCTTGCTTACATGCCGAATATGGCGATTCTGATACTGAGTTACTTGCCTTCTCCATAGCAGTGAAGTCAGGCACATTGTGGACATACATGGCATCAAGAAAGTCACATATATTACAATTTCTATATAAAATACATCTTTTATATCACAATCAGACTTTTCAAATGTGCACATTGAATATTATCCTGTATTATCGATCCACGTTTGGTGAGATTTCGCCGCTGAGACATAGCCCAAATATTATTCTTGGTAGAGACATTTTAAATACCTTACACCATGGTTGTGAAAGATTTGAGGAGATATTAATATTCGGAACTTCAAAACCCCTTATTTGATCATCAACATTCTCCTCCTCAGTGAGGGGTATTACAGATCAACTCAATGTGAAATAAGACCAAATATGTTAACAGCGTACAAGAACATTCTTTTAACACATATTTATTAAACAATTAGGGATCAGCAACCTCTGGGATTGGGTCTGAAAATAATGCATTGACACAGACTAGGGCAGGAAAACTGGGATATGTCCACTTGCCAGGGAGGCAATGGAACACAAGACACACTGAACTGACACAAATGGCTGGCGGTTGCATGACCCCAAACAATCAATTGGGGAAGTGTAGAGGAGATGATAGAATCACCCTCCTGAATTAGACTTGTAAACAATGGGATTCTATCAATGTGAGTGGTGACTAATTTTATATGATTTTGTATATTCTCTAAACTCGTGGATACACTGCAATTTGAAAATCAGGCCTCTCTGCGAGTGGCAGAATGAGGACACTGTGTGTTTTTAAAATACCCCTCACACACTATGAATCCCATAGTGTCATTCTCCCATCATTGGGGTCTTCCCGTCCCTCTACGGGGCGGGGCGTGCTTCGACCTACGAGTGACGCGGGAGCACTTATATTTTTGACAATAGGCTATGTGATGTGATGAGGATAGTGATATGTGTTGGGGAGTGTAGGGACCTATTTACGTGAATGGTAGTGTAAAAATAGGGAAAAAATTCCCTGGCTAGCCGAAAAAATTAACCTTAATGGCTTCGCAAGCTGGGAACATTAAAAAGAGGGTTAGTAAGTAGAATTACAAGTGTGGTCTACTTTGTCGACATGACATGTTTCATAGGCAGACCCCTCCTGCCTACTCATCAGGACCTCTGTTGATCCATACAAAAAACTCAATTCTAAACTAAATGTTAAATGCCTATGGTCCTAATACTTAACAGCAAAAATCGGCTGCTAGGTTTAGCCTCGGGGCTTGAGTTAGCCCTTAGTGAGGCATTATCATGAAAAATGACCTAATATGGTCTATTTGAAGCGTGGTGATAGGGCCTCATGAGCCTGCGTCTTTGGGTGATTAGTTGACTGGTTAGTGACCGCATGCCTAATCTGGCTTTATTCCATACCCTTCAGCAGCTCCGTGGATGTGAGCTGCTGAAGGGTATGGAATAAAGCCAGATTAGGCATGCGGTCACTAACCAGTCAACTAATCACCCAAAGACGCAGGCTCATGAGGCCCTATCACCACGCTTCAAATAGACCATATTAGGTAATTTTTCATGCTAATGCCTCACTAAGGGCCAACCTAGCAGCCGATTTTTGCTGTTAAGTTTTAGGACCATAGGCATTTAACATTTAGTTTAGAATTGAGTTTTTTGTAGGGATCAACAGAGGTCCTGATGAGTAGGCAGGAGGGGTCTGCCTATGAAACATGTCATGTCGACAAAGTAGACCACACTTGTAATTCTACTTGCTAACCCTCTTTTTAATGTTCCCAGCTTGCGAAGCCATTAAAGTTAATTTTTTCGACTAGCCAGGGAATTTTTACCCTATTTTTACACTACCATTCACGTAAATAGGTCCCTACACTCCCCAACACATATCACTATCCTCATCACATCATATAGCCTATTGTCAAAAATATAAGTGCTCCCGCGTCACTCGTAGGTCGAAGCACGCCCCGCCCCGTAGAGGGACGGGAAGACCCCAATGATGGGAGAATGACACTATGGGATTCATAGTGTGTGAGGGGTATTTTAAAAACACACAGTGTCCTCATTCTGCCACTCGCAGAGAGGCCTGATTTTCAAATTGCAGTGTATCCACGAGTTTAGAGAATATACAAAATCATATAAAATCAGTCACCACTCACATTGATAGGTTGCATGACCCAACACCTCCACGGAAGACTTGCCTTGGGGAATGTCAACAGACTGTGGTGTGCAAACCACAGTTCTGAGTCCATGTAAGTAGGACTACTGCACTATGCAAAAACTGCATAACTTTAATTAGATTGAGTTGCTAATTATGAAAGTGCTTTAACACACGTATAATAGCTTGATGGTACCTTGCGATTGTCATCCTCAAGCACGTGACGGACAGCATCCAGATAAAAGGCACCTTCTGAATCTATGAAATAAAGCCATACACCAAATGTTCATAACACATAGATATTGACTTTGTCTAGTAAGATCAAGATTAATACATAAGTAGTGAAGTTTCCACTATCAACTGTGATTATCACCCTGAGGGTCCTGTCCTTCAGTTTTGGTGTGTGAGTCTGTGACTGTGAGCCCCATGGGGCTATCAATGCCTTCCTGTTTCGCCGTGCATGTCTGTGTCATCATGTACCACTGAGCATGTCTGTGTCGACCTGCTCCATATTTTATTTCCCTTTTTGTTCCTGTCCAGTGTCTATGTCAGGATCGGTTTTCACAGTGTCCCTGTCCCATTAATGGCTCACAATGGGAACAATTAACCGAAAAGAAAACGGTGGCACTCCTTTATTTCTTCACCATGATTCACATAATTGAAGTTGATGTAAGCAAGACTTTATTCGTAAATTGCAGTGCTCTACCAGGAAAAGTTGGCAGTTAATGTAGCTGAAGAATATAAAATTTAAGTATTTTGCTTATAGCTGCACCATGTTGGACAAGTAAGGGAGTAAGTTGGGAATACAACTTAGGGCTCCAAATTCTATGACATGCATTATATCCCTTTAACTATTTTCCCTGCCTAAATCACACACTGCCACCCACCCACTGACAGTCTTACCAGTTTCCGAAAGGAGCTTGCAGAGCAGCTGTAATCTTGTGGCACGGGACTCTGCACCTATCTGCATCAAGCTACTTTCAAATAAGGACCTCACTAGAATGAGAATGGGCTGCAAGAGTAAAGTGAAGAGAAAAAAAAGACATAATTGAAAAATAACACAACATAAAATTATGCAAGAAGGAACTCAACGCAGGGGAGCAGCCCATCAAGGCCATTCTTCAACGCATGTCCAGGAGGTATGTTATCAATGGTCTGCAACATTTAATGATGATCTTACGAGCACATTGTACTCATGTGACTACTATAGCTGTATATAGTAAACTGGGCACCATATTCCAGTAGCAAGCAAACCAATGTACTGGGAAGGGAGATTACTGAAGCAATAGTAGCTTTTAAGACGATCAAGTTACGTGCAGGGCAGTGTACAGAAATTAATGTTACAGAGGACCTGATCCCTAGGAAAGGCCAATATATACTTGCAGTATCACAAATATATACATACATACATTTATGACCAACTCACCCAGTTCCAGGATAATAGCCGTGGACAACTTGAGTGGCTCTTCTGTTTCATCGGAAACCCCACTTGAAGGTGTGCAGATCTGCCAATAACAAAGCCATAATAAATAATAATGGAAGCTAGGCTATCTGAAAGCCAATCCCATACATCCAGACAGCAAATAACTTCCAGTGGGGGAATGACAGCATAGGAGTTTGTCAGGACTTGTGGGGCCATGATCCATACAGCGCTACAGAAAAATTAATTGTGTGGAATACAGCATATTCAGGGTGCCCAATATTGATGGAAGTGCAAATTCTCAGTTACCACTCTAAGATGGATGCCTTAGTTTCCTATGGTTTTTGGACAGTTTGTAGACTCAGAAGTCTGGCGAGATTGCAGAAGGCAGTGGTACTTAATGCTTTTAACAAAGCTGGCACTAGGGGCGGCTATTCAAGGTAATCAAGACGAAGGCTGTTGTTACACTTCATCTTGCTTTATCTCTGGGGACGGTAAAGCTGTTCCCTTTTTGCGTCCTATGGTGTCTGGCCAGCATAGTGGGTTGCATGCTTTTCCGATCAGACCTCTTTTGCTTCACTTTTTGCCCATTTTGCGTCCCAGGTCTCTAGTCAGAAGAGTGGGGAGCGAGTGTTTCTGTCGGTGGCTTCATTAGGGCCTTTTTCTGTTCTCACCGCCACTCGCTGTTTCTGCTGTACCACTTCATTTTTTTTGTTTACCAGCATTCAGTTCTCGCACTTTGGTCCTCATCAGAGATGCTTATCTTTTGTTTACAATTAATTAATGATTCCACGTGCCAGCATTGCTATTTGGAATTTCATGCTTATGGCCGTCAAGTTGTGCACCTGTTTTCAGAGGGCCTTCTTATATGTGGACTGAGGTCTTGAATGCTTCAAGTTTGGATTGTAAGGATATTCCAGAAATGTTGTGTATTTGGATTATTGGAACTAAATTGTGGCGTAGTTTCTGCACATATTGACTTTAGGAACCTTAGCGGGAAAATACTGAATTTCCTTTGATTGATGGCATTAATCAAATGTATATGATATAGCCATATTATTATTAAATATATAGATTTAAGATTGGGTGTACTGTTGTTGGGAAACTCATGAAGAGTCTAGTATATGTTATAAAGTAAAGTCTAACTGGACAATTGAACCTCCGAGATAAGCTTTGTTAGTATTATGTCTCAGTTGTAAACCATTGTTATTGGGTACACATTTTTTCTTTCAGGTCTCCATCCTTGGTGTTCCCCCTGGGTCCCTTCCCTTCCCTTCCCTTTCCCTGTCACTCTGTTCCTCTGTTACCTATTATCAGAGCCAGAGCTGCCGAGAGGCAGACTTATGGGGGGTTCTTGCAGAGGAACTCTCAACACTGACAGATTTATATCCATTGTCTTCTTTCTTTGCATCCAAGAAGCAAATTGGTTCATATAGGATTTTTATGGATTATAATTTAATATTTTATGCAAGAGAGTTCCCAAATGTTGCCCTTTAAAAACACTCCTACTATAAATTGGATTAAGGTAGAAACTTTATTTGTTACAATATGTTACACAGGAAATGTCTGTCACCTCCCACTGAAATACTTTGTTTGTCCTCATGTATATACTTACCAGGTGATGCAGGACGGCAAGCACGATTGGCACAGTTCCATTCAGCGCTCTGCAACTCTTAGTAGCAGCTGCCTTGATGCATAACTCAAGGGTCTGCAAGGAGATAAGAAAATTGAGATGAGGCCAAAGGGCAGTTTGCGCAAATGATGATGGTCAGTGGTGAATTACAAACTTCAAAGTGTAAATTCTGTCTGAATGCAAGAGTGAGTTGGTGTGCAAAAGAGCTCTCTTGTGTACTAATTCTAAATACATATGACCACAAGTAGATTTTGACAGATGACCGTGCTTTTGTCTAATTTTTTCTTTCTTGGTTGCTCTGTTTTCTTGACTCACAGTGCCTTAAGATCTCTCAGATCCACGTAGTGATTTCTGTAGAGGTTATCTGTTGGAGTCAGATGCTGGATTTTAGTCCATCAAGGAATCAGAAGATAACATGTTCAGCATTTAACAAGGACATGCCCTAACACATGTAGCCTAGACTCACTTGTCATTGCAGGCCCTGTATTCTTAGCCACTGTTGATGATGGCCCTTGCCTCGGTTGTCCTAGTTCTCTTGGTGGTTCTAGTTCTCTTGGTTGTCTGCTACTCCTTCTTCTTATGGCACTGTCTAGATCCTCTTGGCCATCTTAGTCCCTTCCTTCCTGGCCTTGGTCTTCCTACTCCTGGTCTTCCTGCTGGTCTTGGTCTTAATGGTACCCATCAGTTTTGTTGATCTCTCTTTCCTTTTCAAATCATCATTCTGCCTTTGCTTTTCCTGTCCCTAGTTCTCCTGATGCGTGTACCGTTGTGATTCCCTTGATGGTTGTGTCCTCTTGGTGGACCTGGTAATCCTAGTGCTCCTGGACTTCCTGGTTGCCCTGGTCCCTCTACTCCTCTTGGTCATTCTCCTCTTCCTGGTCTTCCACCTATAGGTTTTCCTCTTCATGCTCCTGGTTTACCAGGTCTTCCTTTTAATAGTTCTCCTAATCTTCGTATTGATTTTCATGTTCTCCTTTTTCTAGGTCTCTTCCTCCTGATCATCCTCTTATTCTTCTTTCCCTTCTGTTAACTCACATTTTCCTCAAAATCATCCTCCTGGCCTTCATCTACATATTCTTGGTCCTGGTCTTCTAGGTATTGGTCATTGGCCATAAGTAGCCCTCATCCTCCTGAGATCCTACTCCTGTTAAAAGGATTATCTTTACCATGGTGCTTATTGCTGTGTCCCTCCTAGTTGTTCTTCTGGTGCTCTTGCCCTGGTGTTCTTCAATCTTTTCATTCTTCTGGTACCAGTCCTGCTGGAACTCATGATCTTCATTGTCCTTATGCTCATGGTCCAGCTAATCTTGGTCATCCTCTTCCTGGTCCTCTGGATCCTCTGGTGCTGTTACTCCTCGCAACCCTGGTGTTGGCCCTCAGGTTTTTCATGGTGGTCATGGTGGTGACTGCTGTTCTGGACCTCCTAGCCTCTGCTTTCTCTTCATGGTCTTCTTCCTCTCACTGGTCTCCCTCCTCCTGGTTTTCCTCCTTATTCTCCTAGTCCTCTTAGAAATCCTTTCCTATTCTTCCTGGTCTTGATCCTCTTGGTTTTCCTAGTTCTTGGACATGGTATTGTTCCCCTGTTGGTTCAAGTTTTCCAAATCCTTCTGGTGGTCCTGGAGTTTCTAAGCTTCTTGTCTGTCCTGGACCCCCACCTCCCCTCCTATGCATCCCCATGGCCATCTTCCTCCTCCTCATTCTGTGTAGGGTCTTCACAGTGGTGTAGGTTCTCCATGTTGACCTGCCCATCTTCTTCCTTCTTGTTCTGGTGGTCCTGGTCCTCCTGATGACCCTCCCTTTCCACTTGTACATCCTTCTTCTCCATTCCATTCCATTCCAAAGTAGCTTTATTCGAGGTATACTCATAAAAGCACAAAACAAACAACATTTAGATACAGTTAAAAATGCCTTGGCTGGATAGTTAAAAATGTTTGATAAAACTTAGATCTCAGAACAAATGGACGAGATAAAAATACATTAATACAATTTTCTTTGCATTATAAAATACATTACAGAAGATAAAAACAATTTAAAATAATCAATCACATTCAGTGGCCAGGCTAGGGAAGTTAAAATGAATGCTCACCAAAGAATTACCCAGATTTAGGTTTCAGCCTTATAGCCCACGCCCATCCTAGGTATTTGGCTACCGCTATTGTGATAAATGGTAAAGTGCTGGTGCGCATAAGCCTTTCCGCTTTGGCGCTCCTAAATGTGCCAAGTAGTTTGCACACTGGAGCCAGCCAAACTCGCCTAGGGAGTGCATAGGCGGGACAGGCAAAAAGCAGGTGGGCAACTGTTTCGCTATGACTCCCACATGCAGGACAGATGTTATCACTTGTGGGAGTCCACCTGGACATAAGGAACTTTAAAGGTAATGAGCCTGCCCTGAGTTGGAAGTAAAGCTTCCTATCTCTCGGCCTGGTGATATTATCCCAATAGGATTCTAATCTGGGTTTGAGTTTTGTTTCTAAGAAGATTCCCACCATAGAAGATGAGTCAGAGTTACTCCAAGCATTAAAAGCAGCCCACTCCCAATACTTCTCTTTAAGGATGATTTTAGAGGGAAAAGAAGCCTCTAATGGGTTCTCCCATAGCATTCTCATTCCCAGGCCAATCAGGCTATTCCTAACACCTCTTAACCAACCCATTGTGTGGAAGGCATCAGATTTTATTACATCCAGAAAACCTGAGGCATATGATGAGAGTTCAGGTGTCGTTCACAACCTGCGCCAATATAAAATCGGACGCAACTTTGCGACATCAATAATAGCTTTTCTCCCCAAATCATATCTAAGTGGCTTAAGAGGGGTGCTTTGTGAGAGATTGGTAATGCTACGGAGGAACTTATTTTCAGAAAGAGTTAAAGGAGCTGCTTTCTCAAACCCCCATAATTTGGCGCCATAAAGCGCGGAGCTAACAGCGTTAGATTCATAAACTTGGAGGACTGGTCTAATTGGTTTTGTTAGAGACCTTTTATGCTTCAGACTTAAAGCTCCCGTAACTTGTCGATTTTTCAGGGCTGCTAAATCTATATGGCAGTCCCACTTACGTTTCTTCTCTAACTGTATACCCAAATAGGTAAAAGCCCTGACCAGTTCAAGTGGTTGTTTATTCATAAAAACCCTCCCCTTAAAACTTCGATGCGAATTAAAAGCCATGAATTTCGCTTTTGACACATTAACTTCCAGGCCTTGAGCAGCACAAAAATCTTCAAAAATTGATAGAGCTCGCTGGAGGCCACTAGGAGTCTTGGAAATAATTAATGTGTCATCTGCAAACATTAAAATCAGAATTTTTACACTTGCTAGAGAAGGGGCATCTGTATTCACTGGCAACAAACGGTCCACTATTCCATTAATACACAAAGAGAATAACGTTGGTGCCATGGCACAGCCTTGCCGTATCCCTCGTTCAACCGGAAACTGGGTGGTGACCCTACTCTGCCCTCCCCAGCGTATTCTAGCATGATTGCCCTTGTGCAGCCTCATTACGCAGGTTAGGATCTCGTCCGAAAGGCCTAATTCCCTCAACGTCACCCATAACCGGGAACGGGGGACAAGGTCAAAAGCTGAACGTAGATTGACAAAGGCAGTATAAAGGCTGCCCTTCCCCAAAGTCACAGTCTTCCACTATAAAAGAATAAAATAAATGGCTTGATCGATGGTGCTAGTGTATTTACAGAAACCCTCTTGGAAAGGGGACAATATACTATTCTCTTCAATCCAGTCTAAGATTTTGTTCAGGATCAACCTCCCAATTACCTTCTGAATCGTATCCATCAAGCTGATAGGTCTGTAGTTCCCCGGTTGAGTTTTATCTCCTTTTTTATATACTGGACTTATCACGGCCCCTTTCCAGGAAACCGGGATCTGGGCACCCTGGGCCGTTGCATTTGCCATCAACAATATGTATCTACCCCATCGTATTTTGTTGCAGAGGAACACATCCGCAGGGACACCATCGGGTCCTGGCGCTCTACCTCAAGCAACTGCACTAAGAGCTGCTAAAACTTCTTTGTCATTAAAAGCCTCATCAGTATAAAAAACATAACTAACTTCTTCCATTTGATCATCTAAAGGGTTACGCGCATATTGGGGCCTAAAGTAATTAACCCATCCTTCATGAGAGACATGACTTAGGGGCTGATCAGGTTGACCCCCTCTGCCTCACTTAATGATATTCCAGAATAATTTGGTATTATTCTGCAAACTAGCTTCTTTTAGGTCCTGTCATCTAAGCTCATCCCATAGGCACTTGGCTTTATGGATAGCTTTTTTGTATTCATATCTTGCAGTACGGACAGTACCCATTTCCCCAACCCTGATAGCATTGCCAAGGGCAATTCTTGCTTGCCTACATTCATTGTTATACCACCGAAAGGGTTTGGAGTCAGCTAGTTTCTGGCTTCTATAGCGCTTAATAAACTGGATCCTTGTATTTCTTCTCCTCTTTGGCCTCCTGGTTCTGGTCCTTTTGGTCTACTTCATTCTACTTATTCTCCTGGTTTTACTGATCCTCCTCTTTGTCGTGGGCATGCTGGGCCTTATGTCCTTGGGGTCTCAGTCATCCTGGTCGACTGAGGTCTTTGGCTGCCTGATCCTCCAGGTTTTTCCCATGGTCCTCCTGCTATTGCTTTCTCTTCATTATCTTGGAAATGCAGTTCCTTGTGTTCCTAATCCTGCTAGTGATCTTGGTCCTCCTCCTCCTCCTCCATTCAGTTGTACTGAACTTTTTGGAGAGTCTTGTTCCCTTGTCCTCCTCCTCTGTTTGACCTCCCTTTCACCCTCCTGTTTCTCCCTGTTCATCCTACAGGTCCTCTAGTTATCTGCCTGCTTCGTCAAGTGGTCCACGCTCCACTAATGTAGCCTCATCCAAAGTCAGCAAAATACACCCTCAAGCCAAAGGGCACACTTAGATGTAGCATGGGTGGATGAACACTATTGGAAATACATTTTTCCCTTTTTTCCTGTTAGATAGTAAAATACAGACATAATTGGGGTGCTCCTCTAAAACCTGGATCCATGTATGCGCCGCTACATCTGTTTCACTATTAACAGTTGTGGACCAGGATTGCTCAATGTCCCTCTTGCACCCCTGCACACTGTGAACCATGGGAGTACAGAGGAGCCTAAAAGGATAGTGTTTGCTTATGAGAATCAAAGGCAACGTGGAGGCAGGAGCTGCAACACAGAAGATGGGTGACGACTAAAAGCAGTTTTAGGAACACATTTAGCTACACAGATGCTAATGAGGAGAATGATCACCGGCAATGAAGGTTTGGAAGACTCATTGGGGGAACAACCTCAAATTATGTATATGGTCAATATGCTATACAACATAATTCTGTCATGTTTTTATGTTTGTAGCTGGTATTCAAATTTTTATTACAAGTGGAGACTGTCAAAAGAAGGACTTGTAAGTAAATGTGAACATCCTGTCCTTTTAACTGTAAGTGCTCAGACCTGGCAGAAACTGTTCCACTTAGAGTAATAATAATAATCCACATTTGTAAAGTGCACAATCACCCGTGTGGGTCTCTAGGCGCTGGGGGCCATCAGGAAGATTAAGCAAGCTATTGCCGAGAGTCACAGTGGTGCTGGGCTAATCAGCCGCCGGTGCTGGGGATCAAACCGTGATCACCAGATTCCGGAGTCAGCCGCCCTAGCAGCGGCGCCACACCTCTTCCGCCTCTTAGAGCCTCAACATTAATCTTCAATTCTCAAGCCTCAAAAACAATACTTCTGTGGAAATGAAAATTGGCAGATTGGAGACGTAATGATTCTAATAGTGTGTCCACCATGGTCTACGTCACTCTTGCTTTTTCAGCTAATAAAGTTCGCACGTCTCTAACTACGGACTCTTTCCTTTGCTAATATTTGTTTTTATAGCAACTAAAAGTAGTATTCTATAATTCCAACACATTATTGATTACCAACATGATACATTTCCAGTGCTCCTCTTAAGACTTCACTGTTTTACCTGTATGTTCGGTCACCAGGAGTGCAATGCAAAGTCATGGGGCTCCTTAGTGAAGGTCATTTGTAAATTTACTTGTATTTCACAGAGTGTAAGCAGCCTCTCAGACTAGAGAAGATGCAATGGCACACTGTTTGTTATAAGAGGTCACTAGGGCTTTAGTAAGCCCAATTACTGCTTGGGACCTATGTCAGGGCTCTAGTGACTGAAGATCTGCTGTTTTGTTATGATTAGCGCATCAAGATGGAGCGTCAGTATGCTCAATTTCACTTCCATAACCAACTTTTACTTACCCAGTATCACAACAACAGGTGAAGCAAATTTCAGCACTGTTGATGTTTATTTAAATTCTAGCACAATTGCTTTGGTACACATTTCTCCTTTATTAATCCCGATTTCATATGTAACAAATACAAATGTGCATTTTGCTTCTCTGGCTGCCTTCATGGATTGTGTACTAATCACAATTGAGCTGGTTCAGTATTTGGAATTAATGTTGGAAAACTATATTCCCTGTAATCCCTTCATCTCCCAAAACAATACACCAGCTCAAAACTGAAAAAATTACAAGACGTGAATGTGTCAAATAGTGGGGAATTACAGTCCAAATTGGTGAGGTTGTTCTATTTCTCAGGGGTACCTAAGGGGCAAACTTGGAATCATACATTTTTCCTACATCCCAAAATTTCTGATACCCACCACATTGGTACTGTCAGGAGCAGAATGCCAATATGTTGGCCCAATGTACACATGATGGAAGCCTGAACCATCTCACAACTCCACCTGTGGTGTAACTAACTCACCAATGGAATCCTGTAGTTCTGCATTCAACCCTCATTTCTCAATAATGTAGTGTTTCATTGCAGCTAATCTCTCATTATGGGATACGGTGTTCGTTATGAGTGGATTATTTGGGATTGGTTGAAGTGTCAAGCATAGACAGCAAATAAAAGTCACACTCACCGTGAGCAAACGAAATGCCATATCAGCAGGCAGCTGGGGCTGGAGCCTTTCAACTTCATTGACCAACCAAGGAAGCTCCTTATCTAGTTGCTCCTCTGGCAGAACGGAGGCCAAATGTCCCAGAGTGGTGATGACCTGCCCCCAGACCTGTTAAGATAAATTACACCAGGTTTTCAGTCCCACACACTAGACATTAACTACTAAAAAAAGATGAGCCACATGTGGAAGTAGAGGGTTGCCTGGAGAGGCATCTGCACTTGACATCTGTTCACTAGGAAGTGATTCTGTCATGCAAAGGCAGTGGTTTGTTTCACTGGCAGAATAATCCAATAGACAAAACTGATTCTCTAAAATAGAAATGTTATCCATGAATTTGTTTCGCTCTTGTCTTATTTGGATGAGGGTTCCCCACCTACTCTCTCTATTTTCTCCCTCTCCCCAGCTCTTTTTAAAAAAAATATATTTCCCCTGCCTCCTATTCATGGACAGGTTGTGGTAGACATAGAAAATACACTACTGCAGCTGCGATTTTATTAAATTGCCCTAGAATCTAATTCTGTCACTTTCTTTTTCAAAAATACTTATTGCACTTACTGTTCCCTAATACTTAAGTATTATAGCATGGTTTAGCTTTGATTTTGTTTTATATAACTGACCTGATAGGAATTCGATACTTGGTCGGGTACAGCAAAGGTTTTTACACATTTTATTCAGCTACATAAATAGAGATCACAACTCTGGGTCAAGAGAATGACTTTCTTTTTTTTGTATTTCATCAAATGAAGTATATATGCAAAGGCAGAGGAAGGGGCAGTCAATGTGTATGCATCAGTTATCTCACAAAACGTAACAGCTCTAAACCTTCATTCAATGCGCTCTGTTCTTTCCCCACTTTACCAACTCACCTCCTGGAGACTGGGGATGGTTTCAAGAAGAAATACCTTACAGGTTGAGTAGGCTTCAAAGAAAAGTGTGACTAGAGGAGTGTCTACACTGGAAGCAAACTGGCCTGATAACATCTCAATGACTGCACAAAAAGAAAATAATTACTGTTAAGTTCAAAGGATTAAGTGTTCCATTAATCTACACATATACCACATTGCCTGGTAGTGCATAGGAGATACTGAGCAAAAACAGTGCAATGCGTCTGCTGATAGGAAATGATTTTTAGCAGGTATTAGACTCAATTCACATAGGTATTCTCTGACTCTCATAGATACTGTTATGGTATCCATTTTGATCATGCATCCTATTGCACTTTTGAAGCATTCTAAACAATATATGGTAATAATTCCACATTACTGCAACTCATTGTATTGAACTAAAATGAAGGAAAGGCAGAATATGTGTCACCAGAGTTCTTTTTACATACAATTAGCAACAAAGCAATTTAGTTTGTACAGTTTTGTTGTTTATGAAATAAGAGTGGAGAAATCAGATTTTGCCCAAGTTATTACTGTATGACGATATTTGCCCTCTTGGCAAAATAAAAAAAAGTATGTAAACATATAAAAGATGATGCATCCGAGCATTCCTTATCAGTAATTTTGTGAATCATTTTATGTGGTTAACAAAGAAGTGCTGGTTCAGACATCACCAGAGTAAAAAAGTGGTGTAATGATTTTGCACTATTCTGCTAATCAGGCAGGGAGATACTACACTGGTTTTAATCTCACATCTAAATAAACACTGATTCATTCAATTTCTTTGTTTAAGCATAGCAAAACGTGTGAAACCACATTGCCCCTTTTTCTGTCCTAATATTGCAAATGTTTAGTTGGGAGCAGATCTTGCTTCCTGCATTCTCTATTTTTCAAGAGGCAAAAATGGTAAAAATATATTTACTCCATGATTTGCACCAGTCTAAATCTTTACTTAACACGCCGACTACTTTGCAATTGTGCGAGCTCTAGGTTGCAACAAGATGTCTGTGCCATTGAAGTGAACAATTACCACTGGGAAATGATGTACAATTGCTACAGGTTTTAATGCTCCACTTCCTAGGGAGGTAAGTTCACAACATAAGGCCTGATTCAGGCTGTGGCAGATGGGTATCACGTGACAAACGTGATGGGATAGCCCGTCCCTCTTATTACACATACAATAGGATACAAGTTGTCCACCAAACTCTAAATCAAGCCCTTGGTTTTTTATTACTGAAAAGAATAGGGTGTTTCCCGGAGGTGCACTATACAGACTAGAGATGTGTTCTGATTTGTGCCACAAATGAAAGTTTAATGCAGATAAGTAATCAGTTATTTAAAACAATGGGATGAATAGGGACTGTTATTCTCTGCACCAATCAGACATAAGAAATTGCATCTCTTTGCATGAAGGGTGCTCTCAGGAAATGTTACAAAAGTGAACTTAATAAAGATGTCCTCTCCCAACACTCTCCCAACCATCAAACCGAACCCGACCGCTCCACCAGCGCAGGTGCACACCAAGGCTAAACCAATATTTCTGGTTGATTGTAGAAGCAGTCTTCATTACAGGAAAGAACGTTCTGAGAATCAGATCTAAATATGGTTCCATTTCCGGTCCTGTAAGAGAAAATAGGATTAACAATATTAATTAAACTAAAGACTAATACCAACTTAAGATGATGAGTGTGCTGCAAAGGTGGTGTTTGTCATGAAACATATTGTAATGCATGGCTTTGTATATTTTCCACCTAGCAGAACATAAAATGTAATGCAATAAGCGGAAAAGAACGTTTCACATTGTCTTTTCCCAGGATTCACTCGCACCTTTTTATGACGGTGATGAAGGAGTTCGGCATTATAGCAGAGTTGCTGCATTTACAGAAATTCTAAATCCTTGTACAAATAAAGGCTTAATAGTTAAGTAGCTGGTTGGTGTAGAGCTGTTTCAGTTTTTAACAGTTTTCTCTCAAGAGACATAATGAAACAAAACCCTTAAGGGACATCCGGAGCTGATATGTGGTGCTAAAATGTGAATCTACAATGTGAAATTACTAAATTTCAACAAATCTAAAAGAATATGTTTCATTTGAACATAATAACCAAAATAGCAGCAATACATTTGCATCTTTCAAAGGTGGCTGTCAGTGGACCTGTATTTAAGATGCAACCATTCACTTCTAAGGCCTCTTGCTGGAGTTCTATATTTTGAGGCCTTCTGATGGCATAAGCACGGAGATGCTTGTTTCTTTAATTAGCACTGTACAGAAAGTAACCGTCCTACAGCTTATTTGAATTACCATTATGACATGGGGTCGCAACACATAGTGGTGCTGTTTTATTTCCTTCCAATTAATTGTCACTTCCTTAAAAAATTTATTGTTTTAACTATGCGGGCTGAAATGGCAAAGGCATGGGCATTGGAATCTATTCTGAATGCCACAATCAGTTTGAAATATATGTAGAAAATAACTTAAATATACCCTGTGGTTTCTTTCCACTTTCAATTTGCATTGTATATGCAATGCTAGTGATTGATCCATTCTCAATCACCACTGTAAAATGCATAAATTCACCTCACTGTTATGGGTTTTGTACAAAGGTAGAAATACTTTAAACAAGCAATGGAGTAAGGGAACTGAAAGAACAATGGAGTAAGGGAACTGAAAGAACATGTTGCCGCATGCTTCAAAGCCCACTCTGTGTATTTGAGTGTTGTGATGACATGAGCCATAGACAGATAAAACTATTTGCAGACAGACCTACAATAAATGTACAATCCGGTAGACTGCCACAGAGCACAGTGTTTGACAACAACATAGCATTTTTTCAAATTACCGTATTGAATTGTCATTTGATGAATGGCCCAAAACACAATCTCCTCTGGAATAGAAGGCACCGAAAACAGATTTACAATCTTAGTAGATATTGACTGTGGTATCCACTTGGTAAGAATAATTTGACACATTAAAGCCATCCTTTCAAGTTCAGGCGCATTCTCCTAAATATGCAGAAATAGGAAATATTGGTAATTTGAAACATTTCTGACGAACAAGAGAGTGGTGGAGAAAGGGGGCATGACCTCTGAAGACCTCTATGCAATCTAGCTCTATCAGTCTTACTGGAGGTAACAGGAGGGCTATTTGGCCCCAAGGACCCTCAAGAGCCGAGGGGACTTCATCCCCCTACTAGTAGTGCACCAAGAGGCGCATTTGTAGAGTGGTGGAGAAAGGGGGCATGGTCTCCTACCAGGTGTCAGCAATCCTGCTGTGTGGGACTTACTGGGGGGGGTAACAGGAGGGGTAGTTGGCCCGAAGGACGTCCTTGGGGCCAAGTCCCCAACTGTTACTTCTAGTAAGTTCCACACAACAGGATTGCTACGAGGTCTTTGGCAGGCATGCTCCCTTGCTCCGCCAATCTGCAAATGTGGGTTGTGGTCCACTACTGGTTGGTGGATAAAGTCCACTTTACTCCTCAGGGACCTTGGGGGTCAATAAACCCTCCTGGTACCTCCTATAAGTCCCACACAGTGGGATTCCTGAGAGCTGATCAGAGGCTCAATCCCCTTTCTCCACCACTATGCAAAAACGCGACTACTAGTTGAAAAACCATGGACGTTTACTGAATAAAATAAAGGTTACATGGAAGTTATAGTTAGGAATAAGCATTTAAAAACCTTAGAAATTCACTGAAAAAAACCAAAGCTTACAGGGACATTACAGTTAGGAAACAGGATAAAAAAACTTAGCAATTCACTGAAAAAAACAAAGGTTAAAGAGACGTTATAGTTTGGCAAAGGCTTCACTCATACAAAACCAGAGAAATTCAGCAGTTGCAGTTAGCGGAGCTAACTATAACTTACGGCCCTGCAATGCACTGCTTAGGACCTCAAATATTACATCACTCAGGACATGGTCAGTGACATCACTGATGACATTATTCAAGACATCTCAAATGACATCACTGATGAGATCATTCACAGAATCTCTGACGCACCCACTCACACCCCAATATAACCTTTCATACACCCACTCCAACTTCCAAACTACCATTCTCAAAACCATTGACACACCCATACCAGTACTTACATACCCACTCGCTGATTCATAGGTCTACACACACATTCACTCAGTCACCAATACAGCCACTTATACACCAATTCACTCACTAATACAGCCACCAATATATTCACTGATACACCTATATAGCCACTCACACACTGTCAATCACCTATAGAGCTACTCACATACCTACTCACTCACTCAGGGCCAAAAGGATTACTTTCTCAAACAGGAGTTGTGATTCTGTGAAGGTATGTGTGTGTGGTGTAGTGAGGACTGGCAGGTAGCAAATACTATGAGTGGGCATAAAGGCCATGAGCTGTGAAAAGAATATGGAGGTCTTAGGCTCAAATCTTGGAAATTGGGGATATTACATAAGCACTGTTTATTCAGAGGGAGTGAATTTGCTGAGGAGCTAAGGCAGCATTTATCCACTTAGAGTAGATCTCGAATATCGATTTCTCAAAGACTCGCAAGTCACAAAGGTCCTTGATGCACAGTCAGCAGAGGTGATAGCAAACTGGGAGCAAGCATTGATTTCTCAAATGATCACAGCTTACAGAAAGAGGTGGTGGAGTACTCATCATACGTAATTGTAGCTCATAAGTTTGCTAGGCTGTGTTCTTTCAGAGGACAAGGAACCCATTGTTCAGAGTAATACCATCAATTGCTCATATGACTTCATGACATTTTATTTTTAACATTTTGTTTGACTCATCAGAGTTCTGAGATGCATCATAAAATACTCAAGCTTCCATCTCATTATCTATTTGATGCTACCCGGGACACCTGCATCCAAAACATGGCACTTGTTTTAAATGCTTGCTAGTCAGAAATGTTTCATTGATTTGGTGAGAAACTGCAAGAGATCTAATTCAATAATCAGCTTTGAAATGTACTTGTGGGTTAAAATACTCTTTTCACCATAAATATCATTCAGCAAACAAGAATAAAAAAACATGTAAAGTATGAGAGTCCTTAGTGGTTCAACTTAAACTTGAATAACATTGTCCATTACAGCTAAATCATTTTTGGGAAATATACAATTGATGATGGCATACGTTAGCAATAACTTTCTGTTGCAAGGTGCACATGAAATTCCTATAGTCTTGTCTTGCCAAAGGGTGTTATGTTAAAATGTCTGATCAAAGCCCATTAGCGGAACCACAAAAGTCACAAAGTAAGCCTGTGTTTACCCTCTGGTATCTTGGCACAACAGCACCCATGCTTAACTTAGTGGTAATGTGTATAGTACTTATTCAGCAGTGAAAAAAATAAAGTAATAAACTGAAAGCACAACACAAGAAAAATCCCAAATCGATCTACGTCACTAGAGCTGGCGCTGGTTCTTGAAAGTGACACAAAGAGCAGGTCCTTGCAGGAGATTAAATTGGCGGGTATCGCGGATGGTTGCCGGGCAATGTGAGAAGTATATTCGCAGTCGCACAGAGCTCAAAACTTTAGAATCTTCACCTGAGACTCAGGACTTGTGGTTTTCAGGCAAGATGAAAACACACTGATTCCAGCAAAGGGTCCAAGACCTGAATGGGAACCTCTTGGGGACCAGAGCTCACTCCAGCAGAGGCCAGCAGCAGGGCTCAGGCAGGTCAAGTTGGTGTTGGTCAGCTTGGCAGTGCAGGGAGGCCTCCAAGCAAGTTCAATCTTCCATCTTCAGATAGCAGGGCAGATCTTTTTCTGAATCATCCACAGGTCCAGTAGTGTTCTTATGAGAGGATTTGAAGGTGCTGCTTTTATCCTCACTGGCAACCTGCAGATGAGGACTGTCCCCTTCATCTAAACTTCCTTCTTCTCTGTGTTTGGCTCCAAACTGTGTAGGTTAACAAAGAGAAGACAGGCCTAGTTGTGATCTGTATTTGTCAGTGGCACAGCAGGCAACCCGTAGAAGTCAGGAAGGGGTGGGCAAGCCCTGAGCACAGAAAGGCTGAGCACAACCTCCAGGGCATCGTAGTCAGGAGATGAACACCACAACTCACACTCAAGGTACTTTCATCCCCATGTCTTGAAGTAATGCACAAAATACCACAGTCATGTGATCCTGGACCTTGGCAGAAAGGCACATTTGTTTTACGGAGAAAAATGCACACTTTCTAAAACTTTCCTTTTCAGAATAGTAACTTAAAATCCGGTGTTACCATTAAAGAAGATTTCAAATTACAATTGATTTGAGTGGAGACAGCATCTCTTTGTCTGGTCACAAATTCAAGTTCTGACTTATTAAGTGCAACAAGGTAATCCAGAGTTAATCTATGGGAGAGTTAGCTTTACAACTATGAAAATGCCTTTAAGATTTTTTTATTGTCAGGGCATGTAAAACTGAAGTAAACATATCCTACTCTTCAAGTACAGTGCTCCCTGCCCTATGAGTCTTTAGGGTCTGACTTAGGGGTGGATTATAAGTATTAAACAGAAAGGTTTGTGTTGCCTGGTTGAAATGGCAGTTTAAACCTTCACTACAGATTGCAGTGGCAGGCATGAGGCATGTTTTACAGTGCTACTTTAGTGTGTGTGTGGGGGGGGGGTGGCGTACAATGGGTGCTGCAGCCCACTAGTAGCATTCAATTTACAGGCCCTGGGTATATTTAGTACCATTACTAGGGTCTTACAAGTAAAGTAAATGTAACCTTTCAGATTTAAGCCAACTTTACCCTGTTTACAAGGGACAGTACAATCACTTTACCACTGATTAGCAGGAGCAAAGTGCACAGAGTCCTAAAAGCTAACAAAACTTGGTAAAGCAAAGGAAGGCAAAAATCTGGAGTGACCTTCCATAAAGGGCCAGGTCGAACACCAACTCATTATGTTCCTGTACATAACATCTAGAACTCATATTACCGGCCCACTGAGTGGTAACTAGCAGGGTGGGGGGCTAGTGGACTGGATGTATGTCGTTACTACGCATGCTTTTACAACGCATGCCTTTACCACGCAGGTTTTAGAACGCAAGTCGTTACAACGGCTTGCGTTGGGTGGCGCTGGATAGTGAATAGTTTAATTTACTATTCCAACTCCAGCCCCCGTGGATAGTAGGGAAGGTTTTGGATAGTAAATTAAACTATTCCCTATCCTACAGCGCCCCCAGCGCAAGTCGTTGTAACGACTTGCGTTGTAAACGTTGCGTGGTAAATGTACTGCGTGATAAAAGTTGCGTTGTAACCGCTGTTCCCCAGTGGAGTCGGACATACGACGGCAAGGAGTAAAGTAAGTAAATAACAGTAGAAGCAGTAAAATAGTTTATTTCAGCCGTAGGCCATTAAAGTAACACACAAAAATGTATATAAAATACATTGTTTTGTAAACCAGTACAAAAAACTTCCATAAAAAGTAACAAAATATACTCCACTAGGTAGGACTGCATAAGAAAAGTTAAAATGTGCAACCAGAGACAAACCCCAAATGGTCTGCAATGTCTAAACATAAACTTCATACATAACATGGTATAAATAAAATTTCAATTGAGTGCAATCACACACAATATGACAATTAAGTGAAGGAAAAAACTCAACTGGTACAATTAAAAGCTCAGAACCTATAAGATAAAAGTCATATATAATTTGTCTAACAAATAACCACATAAAATTAGCATACCTAACAGAAGGTGGCAGTGGCGTTCATTTCACAACACAGTTACAAATGCATGCCCTACAGGGTCTCACAACGAATCCAGACTAAATACAATGCAAATGCTAATTTGTGGAGTCTAAGACCAATAGGGATTCTAAACAATCCCACTTGCAAGTTAGCTAGATGTAAAACTCAAATATTATAATGGGAGATCAAATCTCTTTCTGATCACACTCAATGCCAATAAAAATCTGCTAAAAATATTCCAAATTGAGTAACAGAAACATGTTTGAATCACTGTAAATCAGTGGCAGTTTGCAGAGGGGGTGATGCTGTGCAGTGGGGAGGGGCGGGGAGGGCAGGGTGGGGGGCTAGTGGAGTTGGACATACGGCGGCAAGGAGTAAAGTAAGTAAATAAATAAATACAACTATATACCTTGTGCTCATTGCATCGCCAACTCAATACACTTTCTACTTGTGTATAGATAAGTAGGGTACATACTTTTAAAATTATAAGGCATTTAAACTTAGTGGTATTTGAGGCCACGGTGATCAGGGCCAAAAGCCTGGCTTTCTTACATAGCCCCCCTCCTCCCAAGACGAAAGGTGATGGCTAACTAACCTACATCCTGGTAGTCCTTATCAACTAAGTAGTAAACTCTAAAAAGTCCATCTGCATTGGTATGGGCAATCCCATTTAGCAGTCCATCCCTGTAGTAAAAATTACTATATTTGATTTAAAATCATAAAGAGTAGGGGAATAGACCACCTCAACAGTGTGGGATTTCCCCCCTCCTACTCTGCATGAGCCATTTGACAGGTCTGTGGTCAGTTTGAACATGGAAGTGAGTGCCATACATGTATGGCCTCAAGTTCTTCAGGGACCAGACCACAGCAAAGGCTTCCCTCTTAATGATACTTCATCTTTGTTCTCTGGGGATACGCCGCCTATTGATGAAGGCAGCCGGCTGTTCAAGGTCCTGTTCATTTATTTGTGCCAACACTGCCCCAAGCCCTTGTTTTGAAGCATCTGCCTGAACCACAAATTCCTTTGTGTAGTCAGGGGGCAAGTAGCACTGGTGCTGAATATATAGCCTCTTTCAGAGTGTCAAAGGCCTTCTGAAACTCTGGGGTCCAAATTACTTTCTTGGACATTTTCTTAGAGGTGAAATCTGTCAGGGTAGTCACAACAAACAATTTGTAGTACCCAGTCAGGCCAAGGAATACACTAATCTCTGTCTGGGTTGTAGGAGCTACCCAATCAACAATAGTTTGTATATTGGGCTGAAGAGGTTATACATGGCCTCCACCTACAAGGTTGCCCAAGTACACCACTGAACCTCGTCCTACTTGGCAATTACTGACCTTAATAGCCAGGCCTGCCTGCTGCAGGGCCTGAAGCACTTCCTTCAGGTGGGACAAGTAACATTTCCAGGTGGATCTGTAAACAGCTATATCGCCCTGATAAGCTACATTGAACAGCTCTAATTCAGGCAGGGCTCTATTCACCAACCTTCAGAAGGTGACAGGGGCATTATTTAAGCCAAAGAGCATTACTTTGAATTGGTAATGTCGCTATGGTGTGAAGAATGCTGACCTGTTCTATGTTCCTTCAGTATGGACAATCTGTCAGTAGCTTGAGGTCAAATCTAATGTACTCAGGTGTTTAGCAGCCTCATACCTATCAATGAGCTCCTCATCTTTAGGTATAGGGTGAGCATCAGTCTTAATGACTGCATTCTGTTCTCTGTACTCCAAACAGAACCATAGCTCCTTCTTTACCCCTGAGGATAAGGTTTGGGCACCAGTACCACTGGGCTGGCTCATGGACTGTTAAAGGGTTCAGTTACCCCCACTTGCAGCATCATAGCTACCTTAGCCTTGTTTGCTGTCTCTGACATGGTCAGACAACTTGTGCAGTGTATTTGTGACAGGTAGACTGTCACCAGTGTCAATGTCATGGGTACACCAAGTGATGATACCTGGGGTCAAACAGAACAGATCAGTAAACTGCTCCAGCACTTGCTTGCAATCTTTGCTCTGCTGGTTTATCAGTTTGGGAGAGCGTACACCTCCCTCCACTGACCCATCTTGCACATTGTTGGAGAGGAGGTCTGGCAATGGCTCAGCCACCTCTTCTCTTCCCTCATCTGTGACGATCAACATGGTTATTTTTTTGCCCTCTCTTCAATTAATTCATCAAACCAACAAACGTTATTCGGCTTTTGGACAAAAACATAAAAGTTCAATTATACAATAAATGTGCAACATTAAAAATCAATTAAACACTACATATGCCACTCCACCCTCAATATTGATGCAATAAGATTGATACTGGGTTATCTAAGACAATTTGAAGAATTCACAAAAATACATAAATACAAATAAAGAGTTCAAAATAATCTCTCAGAGTCTTGTTCAACCATAACTACATCTCATCTGTTAATCACAGCTGGATCTAAGCCTAACAGAAGACCTTAAGAAATGGAGAACATAAAGAACAGTATCACGTGAAAGCATTTGTAAAAAGGTAAAGGCAGGTTGGACCTTTCTTTAAAATGGGGATAATATGTGACTTCCTGGGCACCTCATAAAAACTGCAAAGCATTACACAAAGATGCATGTCCTGTTAAGACTTGCCGTTGCAGCCACAGGGCAAAAAGCTCTAGCCCTTTTCCCCCGCGAGGGTTAGAAAGGAGGAGATTACAAATTTCCAAGCAAACCCTGATCAATCAAAAACAGCCATAGCTACTTTTGATCCATAATAGATACAGCTCAGTTGACAGTATTGTTTTTCAGTATGATGTGCCTAGGATGCTGGGCTTCCTCAGCACCACTTCTTCTCTATCCAACATATGCTTTCTTGAAAATAACTCCTTCACCCAACAGAGATCCTTCTTACAAATTTTTTCTGGATTAGTAAATAAGTCTGCCCTTCCCAGGCTCATAAAACACTCACTGATATACTTAAGGCAGGGGACATGATACAAATGGTCAAGGGTCAGACAATCCTTTAATCTCTTTACTTAATACAATCTCCTTCCTAAGCCAAATTTTCATCTCTAAAGAAAGGGGATGACAAGCCAGAATGGTCTACTTGCACCGAGCTCACTCACCATCCTGACAGCACGCCAGCTCGCAGCCTCAGCCCCTGGGTGGGGAACGCTGTAGGTCTCGTCGCCATCGTCCTTCCAACGCGGCTGGAGACTACAGCTCCCAGCGGGCTTTGCGTGCACTTTCTGTCTCCCGCTGTCTTCGCGCCCGGAGGCGCTACAAAGGCCAGACGATCCCTCGGTGGAGCGGGGGTCTACTTGCACCGAGCTCACTCACCATCCTGACAGCACGCCAGCACGCAGCCTCAGCCCCTGGGTGGGGAACGCTGTAGGTCTCGCCGCCATCGTCCTTCCAACGCGGCTGGAGACTACAGCTCCCAGCGGGCTTTGCGTGCACTTCCTGTCTCCCGCTGTCTTCGCGCCCGGAGGCGCTACAAAGGCCAGACGATCCCTCGGTGGAGCGGGGGTCTACTTGCACCGAGCTCACTCACCATCCTGACAGCACGCCAGCACGCAGCCTCAGCCCCTGGGTGGGGAACGCTGTAGGTCTCGCCGCCATCGTCCTTCCAACGCGGCTGGAGACTACAGCTCCCAGCGGGCTTTGCGTGCACTTCCTGTCTCCCGCTGTCTTCGCTCCCGGAGGCGCTACAAAGGCCAGACGATCCCTCGGTGGAGCGGGGGTCTACTTGCACCGAGGTCACTCACCATCCTGACAGCACGCAGCCTCAGCCCCTGGGTGGGGAACTCTGTAGGTCTCGCCGCCATCGTCCTTCCAACGCGGCTGGAGACTACAGCTCCCAGCGGGCTTTGCATGCACTTCCTGTCTCCCGCTGTCTTCGGGCCCGGAGGCGCTACAAAGGCCAGACGATCCCTCGGTGGAGCGGGGGTCTACTTGCACCGAGCTCACTCACCATCCTGACAGCACGCCAGCACGCAGCCTCAGCCCCTGGGTGGGGAACGCTGTAGGTCTCGCCGCCATCGTCCTTCCAACGCGGCTGGAGACTACAGCTCCCAGCGGGCTTTGCGTGCACTTCCTGTCTCCCGCTGTCTTCGCGCCCGGAGGCGCTACAAAGGCCAGACGATCCCTCGGTGGAGCGGGGGTCTACTTGCACCGAGCTCACTCACCATCCTGACAGCACGCCAGCACGCAGCCTCAGCCCCTGGGTGGGGAACGCTGTAGGTCTCGCCGCCATCGTCCTTCCAACGCGGCTGGAGACTACAGCTCCCAGCTGGCTTTGCGTGCACTTCCTGTCTCCCGCTGTCTTCGCGCCCGGAGGCGCTACAAAGGCCAGACGATCCCTCGGTGGAGCGGGAGTCTACTTGCACCGAGCTCACTCACCATCCTGACAGCACGCCAGCACGCAGCCTCAGCCCCTGGGTGGGGAACGCTGTAGGTCTCGCCGCCATCGTCCTTCCAACGCGGCTGGAGACTACAGCTCCAAGCAGGCTTTGCGTGCACTTCCTGTCTCCCGCTGTCTTCGCGCCCGGAGGCGCTACAAAGGCCAGACGATCCCTCGGTGGAGCGGGGGTCTACTTGCACCGAGCTCACTCACCATCCTGACAGCACGCCAGCACGCAGCCTCAGCCCCTGGGTGGGGAACGCTGTAGGTCTCGCCGCCATCGTCCTTCCAACGCGGCTGGAGACTACAGCTCCCAGTGGGCTTTGCGTGCACTTCCTGTCTCCCGCTGTCTTCGCGCCCTGAGGCGCTACAAAGGCCAGACGATCCCTCGGTGGAGCGGGGGTCTACTTGCACCGAGCTCACTCACCATCCTGACAGCACGTCAGCACGCAGCCTCAGCCCCTGGGTGGGGAACGCTGTAGGTCTTGCCGCCATCGTCCTTCCAACGCGGTTGGAGACTACAGCTCCCAGCGGGCTTTGCGTGCACTTCCTGTCTCCCGCTGTCTTTGCGCCCGGAGGTGCTACAAAGGCCAGACGATCCCTCAGTGGAGCGGGGGTCTACTTGCACCGAGCTCACTCACCATCCTGACAGCACGCCAGCACGCAGCCTCAGCCCCTGGGTGGGGAACGCTGTAGGTCTCGCCGCCATCGTCCTTCCAACGCGGCTGGAGACTACAGCTCCCAGCGGGCTTTGCGTGCACTTCCTGTCTCCCGCTGTCTTCGCGCCCGGAGGCGCTACAAAGGCCAGACGATCCCTCGGTGGAGCGGGAGTCTACTTGCACCGAGCTCACTCACCATCCTGACAGCACGCCAGCACGCAGCCTCAGCCCCTGGGTGGGGAACGCTGTAGGTCTCGCCGCCATCGTCCTTCCAACGCGGCTGGAGACTACAGCTCCCAGCGGGCTTTGCGTGCACTTCCTGTCTCCCGCTGTCTTCGCGCCCGGAGGCGCTACAAAGACCAGACGATCCCTCCGCGTCACGGGACGCGCGCGGGCGACGCCGGCCGGAGCCCGGGCAGAGGGCGGGCCGTCTAAGGCCGTCCAAGGACGAACAAGGACGGGACGGGCCACATCCCTAACATCATGGGTAAGCGCAAACTAGTTACACCAGTGTTGGGAGAAGCAAAGGCCAAGGTTCCTAAGTACACTACTTGTATAATCACATATCTGACCACAAAAATGGACGAATTATCTACCCAGAACGTGCGCTGGGCCTGGAAACAACTTCTGCGGGCTCAAGCACCACAAACACTTCTCCCATCAGTTGTGTACCACTGGAGCCGTGGGTCATTATTGAATCATGCAGACCTAACATGGCTCAGTCTCCCACAGTTTTGCCCTTTCCAGAGTTGCCTGTCACTGTTATACCTCCCACATCTGCGGATACTGGTGTTAAAGAAAATACGGCAAATAGTCAGACTGGGGATCAGCGCGCTACTTACATCACTGAGGAGGGTCTTTCGTCCTTACTGGAAAAACTTTTTTCAGATAGACTTGAATCCGCCTTAATTCAGATTGCGACGGATATAACTGAGACTCTGAAGGATTGTGTTAATGACCTGTTGAAAAAATGCGAACGCATTAATGTTTTTCTAAACAACCAGGCCCTTGCACTGCCATCACATATCTCGATATGCCCCCCAGCTCCACAGGTTTCTGCACCCAAAGAAATTGACCCTCCGACTAACTCAGTAATTAACCCACCCGCAGAAAACTCTGTATGTAATAAAGGGAAAGTTGTAAATGGTAGATACACGCCCCTTTCGCAAACAGTGCCTAATCCTGTTTTATTGGAAAGGCCTCGAGGTCTACTGGGAGAACGGGTGGGCAGGGTACCCCCCGTGCACTTACCCCCTGACGCAACTCCTTTTGTAGCAGTATTGGTAAATGTGCCTAAATTAGGCGTGGGGGAGGTAGAACATCATGAAACCCTTCTCAACCACACAGAGAAATGGTGCAATGCGAATTGTACGGGTGAAAGTAACATTGCAGCTAATATATTGATGTGTAGAAGGGTTAACTGGATGGGAAAAACTAAGAAATGCGTGGCAGGAGACTGTGTTATAGTCAATTTTAAATCTCGCGATATCACTAGCCGTCTTTTTTGGGATGCTTCTCCCTTGGATCCCGCAGGTAAGGGAGTGCGCGCCATGCCTCTGGGTTTTTTCTATCCACCTGCACTCATGACAGCTGGCGGCGGGTATAGTAGGCCGCAGCACAATAACAATCACTGGGTAGAGGGTAGACAAAATATTCCTCCTCAAGGGAATGAATGGGTGACAATGAAACCTAGGGGCGGCGGGGCAGCCACTACTGTAAGGAATACGCACACAGATGACTTGACCCTTTCAAATAGATTTGCGGTACTTGCCAATCAGGTCGATATGGATTGACTAGAGCCCAATCAAATAAATTTGATAGCTAATGACCAGGATGACAATGCTAACATGTTTACCCCCTGTAACATACCATCTAATGAAGGGGAGGTTCCAATAGAGCAAGGTAGTGGAAAAGTTAAGGTTTTGTCCTGGAATATTGCGGGTTTACGTGCCAAACAGAATGACCCAATTTGGCTGGAGAAGTTAAAAGAACACAATATAGTTGCCATGCAGGAAACCTGGTCAAGGGAAAATTCCTTCTGGTTGGATGGTTACTCCTCATTTTTTGTCAAAGCACAGTGTACCCCGGTGGGAAGGGACAGAGGTGGCCTGCTGTTACTGGTGTCTGTTAATATAGCTGTCAGTGTGAGGGAAATTCCTAGCTCCTCACATTATTTTCAGCTCCTGGAAATCCTTCATCCGGACAAAAATAAGACAGTTTTTATTAACTGCTATAACTCGTTGCAGGGGGGACCCCCAAACTTTGTTTTAGAAAGTTTATCCTTGTTTTTAACTGATTATATGTCAAAACAAACCACTTTTGTACAACTCATATTAATGGGTGATTTTAATGTTCATTTGTGTGGGTCACATTGTCAGATTAAAGACTATGATGGGCCTGATCTTACGATTCCTCCCCATTTTGAGCATAGTTTGAAGGGTTCAGCTATGGAAGATTTGTTATCAGCAAATGATTTATATGAACCGGGCTTTTCTGATCCAAATGACCGTGTGGTCACATACAATGCGAGGGGTAGTGAATCTATCATTGATTACATTTTTTTGTCTCCAGGACTCCTCCATTATGTTATGTTTTACAATGCCATTGAAAGCGGATTCAGTGATCACAATCCGGTGTCTTTAATTATGGATGGGTCGCTTGGTCTACTCAAAGGGGCCCTGTTGGCCACTTCTGTGAAGAATGTAAAGAGTAAAGATCAAGGGAGGCGACTAAAATGGTGTAAAGTCTGCCCAGAGGACTTTTTAGATCTTATCGAACAAGATATGATGGTAGAACTTCAGACTTGTAGGGACCCTGACATGGGGGGTAAAGAGATAGTTGCTGCCTTTGAGGCTATCTGCTCTAGGGTGGAAGAAGAACTTACACTAAGCCCTAAGAGAGGACTTGCCCCAGTTTTCGGTTGGTTCGACCATACTTGTTCCAAAGCTCACTCTGCATTGTTGGCAGCGCTTAAACATTCTCCCAGAAACAAGTTACTGGTAGCGCAGCTAAGGAAAAAATATGCTGAGGCAGTGAAGACACGTAAAAAAGTCATTAAAGAAGAAGCCTGGGACGCTTTAATGGATTCGACCACCCTTAAACAAAGCTCTAAATTTTGGTCCATAATAAATAACCCCATATTTGCCCAATCACGTAACATAGACCTTGAGATAAACATACCAGAAGCAGAGTGGCTTAATCACTTTTCTGTAATATATGGGAGTAATGAAGATTATGAAATATTCCATATACCCTGCTACTCTGATACGCAACCCAATTTAGATTTCAGTGAAAACGAAGTCAAAGTTGCGATAATTGGTTCTGCTAAGAATAAAGCCCCTGGTCCTGATGGGGTTCCTCTGGATCTATACAAATCAAATCCTGAGATATGGGCAACAATATTAATGAATGTTTTTAACCATGTACTTGTAGGGGGTTTTCCAAAAACCTGGGCATGCTCAATCATAGTCCCAATTTTTAAAAAAGGGCTAAGAAGTGACCCTAAATGCTATCGCCCTATATCATTGCTGGATTCTTCGATGAAGATCCTGGGTAAAGTACTGTTGGCCAAAACTAATAAGTGGACACTAGATAATGATATCTTGTCCAATGCCCAGTATGGTTTCCGGTCAGGAAGAGGGACTGAGGACCAATGCCTAAATCTGCATATGATAATTTCAAAATATACAGCAAAAAAGGGGGCAATCTTTGTTGCTTACATGGATTTATCCACAGCATTCGATTTAGTTAACAGAGCAAAGCTGTGGGCCATGTTGTTAAAATTGGGATTGGACCCTCCTCTGGTCCACTTTTTAGCTGAACTCCACAAGGATTTAAAGGCTTCTATCAGAATGGATCAAGAGGGTCATCGTACAGCATGGTTTAAATCAGGTAGGGGTGTGCGGCAGGGCTGCATCCTTGCCCCTATGCTGTTCACTTTATACATAAATTCTCTGGAAAACATTTTTTGGCTGCCTCTGTGGACACACCGCGTGCAGGAGATACTCATATCCCAGTGCTCCTGTACGCGGATGATGCCGCTTTAATAGCTAGGACACATTTAGGCCTCCAGAGACTTTTAAATGCATTTAGTGACTTTATGTCTTCTCTTGACCTAGTGGTTAATAATTCTAAATCGCACGTTATGGTTTTTGGGGCTGCTAAAAATAACATTAAATTTTTTTATTGTAAGGGGGAAGTGATTACTAATGTTAAAGTTTTCACTTATCTTGGTGTAATTTTTGACTCAAAGGGCAGTTGGATTCCGCAGATAACAGCAAAAACTAAAGCGGTGAGGAGCTCTGTAAACGCTATTCTAAGCTTCTCAAGGAGACTTGGGGGGAAACCAAGTGGTGCATTACTAGCTTTATATAGGGCGAAAACATTGGCTATAGCAAGGTATGGAGCCGGTCTGTGGGGCTATGTAGAAATTGAAACTATCCAAATAGAGGTTAACAAGTTCTTCCGCTCCATGTTAGGGCTCCCTCCGTCGACAGCCACCTTTTCAGTCCATCAGGAGCTTGGAGTAGGGTATATTACTGATATCCTCTCAATGGCACCTATTCTTTTATGGATTAGGGTCTGGATTAATAACAACTTAGGTCTAAATCATAACATTTTGATGGATTGTTTAAAACTTGATAAATATAAAGACATTGCTTGACTGTCATATATCCATAAGTGCTCAGTAGAACTTGGACGCCCGGAGATTTTCTCCTCCCCACTTGACCTGAAAAAAGCAGACCTAGACTGGGTTAAGCAAAATTTTCACAAACTTAAGACCTTGGAGAGAGAGCAACATCAACTAACTAAACCCACGGTCAGAGCCCATTATATGACAATTACCTGCATAGCCATTCAACCGTACCTTGCCATAGTTAATATCCCATTTCACAGGTGGCTTCTGGTTAAATTTCGATTTAACCAGATTTATTTGGTACTCTATGATAGTCAGGGTTGATTTAAGCCTGAGGACGTACCGGTATGCAAATGTGATAACTTTTCCCTTCAAGACAATATGCACCTAATGTTGTTCTGCCCCTTTTATAATGTCCCAAGACAGAAGTATTTGGTACCTTTATTGAAAGGGAAAGCTTTTATACAGGCAGAACCAGCTCTCCTGCATTTACAAATGCTAGAATCCCCCTTGGTGATGTTCAGTGTGGCAAATTACCTTGTTGCGGCTGTTAGAATTAGGAAGAGGAAATTACAAGTCTAACATTGGGGTCTGTGATGAATGTTGGTATGCTTCGCCTTTTTGCACATGATGATGATTTTTAAAAAACCTGACATTTTAAACTGCTTTTATACTTGATGTTGATATTGTACTGTATGAAATTTTTATATGTATCTGGATTGTTTTTAATTGCTTGTAGTATGCTTTTATGATTTTTAACAAAATCGAATAAAGTGGTTTTTGACTTTAAAAAAAAAAGCCAGAATGTTAGAAAGATAGACCATACCCAATACTTCATGTATTACAAAAGTAGAAGTACCCCGAGGTACACATAGAAGTGTCTCAAAATGTTGTTTTCTACATTTTGCAACTCATCATGGGTAGTGTAGCCCCAGATCCCACTAACATAGGTTCATTTGGAGATTCACTTGGCCCTCTATGTTTGCAAAAGGCATCCTGTGAGTCTGTTGCCCAGTCAGGAAGCAAAATTTAAAACAGCAGCATTGGCCTCACAAGGTCACCTTGCTTTCTACTTATTAAAGGCCAACAGATCAAAGCAGAGTTGAACAATACCCACAGGTATAAAAAAAACACTAGTCTTAGGGACTGGGATGGACCCAACCATAAAGGTATAGAATTTTTTTAACAGGGTCCCACCACCGTCACATAGGATTTGTATTGTTAACCAGCAAATCCAGATCCTCCATAAAATGGACAAAAAAATTCAATAAAATTTGCACCCCTAGATGTCTGAGCCATAAGGATGCGTTGTCTGTGTACAAGACTTCGCTGTCCCACCTGGGGGCAATCCAATTTTAGCTCCAAGACTGCCTGCTCCAGATTATTGACACATGAGTTAAAAAGAAAAGGGGCCAAGATTCAGCCCAGCCGGACTCCTTACTTTATTGAGAATAGCCAGGTAACCTTAGGATCTTTTGTGTAACGAACCACTGCCTTAGTATCTCTCTGGAGATCCCTTTACAAAAAAACAATATCTCTATTTACCCCAGTGGACAGCATGATCTTCCAAAGCTTAGTTCTATAGTTGCGCTCATATGTAGAAGACAGATCCATAAAAGGCCAGGTGGATGGAACCGAATGGGCAACGGTATACTTATTATTTTTTTTTTTTTTAATTTTTGAAAACCTTTATTAGTGCATCCAGAAAAGTACAAATAGTGGCCCACAACCCTCAGGCCGGCCACAAATACTGTTAAGCACAGGTGCACGCAATACGGTGGCGCAGCAGCACAACAATAACAATTAGCAAGCAGTCAGCAGTTACACTGTAGATCGTGTGCTTACGCGCCTCAAGATCAATGAAGGTTAATTTTTAAAGTTTCATAGCAGCTAGTAAAGTCCAACTATTTCGTTTCAATATAAAAGTGAAAAATAGGCCAAAAGCAGGAACAGGGTCCATGTGGACTTAATATAGTAATAGCGACATAGGCACACACGGCCCAACAATTTAAATGGCGAAACACCCAGGCGGCCTGGCAGCAAGAAAGTATGCAGCAAGGATATGAGACCCGAGGTCCTAACAGTTGTCCACCGCCACCCGCCGGCCACAACATCGACACGGACCCAAGAGAGAAGAAAGAAGGGATAAATTAAAGAGAAAAAACAAGGCACCATAGAAACAGAAAGGAAACAAAAACCCATCCCCCAACCCCCACCCTACACGCATGCGAAGGCTACGGCCTACCCGCCCCTGCAGCGCATCTGTCGCCCCATAAACCCGAAATATAGAATAAGAATAAGAAAAGGAAGAAAGAAAGATATAACATCACCTTAGATATAGGGAGCAAGAAAAGAGAAATCTAATCTAAAACTCCCACGAAACACCTAACCCCGGAGGAGGGCCATAATTTCCGAGTCCCGGTTTCCACTACCCGCCCAAGACCTACAACCCGTCGACCAAATCAGAGCGAATACAGAAGTCAGTGCCACTAATGAGGAGGGATATCCCACATATCGCCCCAACTTAAATCGAAGTAATGTTCCAACCTGATCCCCCCCCAGCCGAGCAAAAACAAAGTTTGTGACCACCAGCAACAATAGTGACCCCCAGGCCCCCAGTCCGCACGTACACCCACCACGTTAGGGAGGGACAAAAATCAGATACATCATATGTGACCCAAAACGAGGAAGACCATGGCAAGTATTAGCAATTGCAATCTACAATAGTGAATTACACGTATGCAACACACCAAATACACCGACAAGTATTCTAGTCCGGGTCATGGCCAGGCGATCAGGCAAGATCATCGAGAAGGACAACATCAGCCCTGGCCTGAACGCTGAAACCCCTCCAAGCATGGCCACCGCTGGGAATGCACTGCAGGCAGAACAAAGGAGCAAGATGGCCGCTCCCGGCATAGAAGAAGCAGAGGAAGAGGAAGCGAGAGTTCCCAATCACCGACCATCACCATGTCCAAAATGACGAACATATTTTTCCCCACAGAACGGCACACACTCCAGCAATGTTGAAAAAGCCGTGGCAACACTTGCAGAGGCAGAGTCTCAGCGTTCAGAGTGGAAGGAAACTTTGTAACTGCAGCTTCGTCATTAAGAGAACACTCGACACTGCAGCCAGGGACAGGACGTTCCACAGTATCCTCCTGTCGCCACATTGTATCCGCCTCGAAGGGAATGAGAGGCAGTGGGGGGTCAGACAGCAGCGGTAGTCCCCTGGAAGGCACAGCTTCGTCGATCTTCCGCTCCAGCTCTCGAGCGTTTCGCCGCCATGTCGCCCTTAGGTCTATAAGTGCTAGAAGGATGTCACCATAGGTCAGGTCTGTTCCCCGCCTCAGCCTGGCAGCAGTGTGCAGTGGCGCCACCGGAGCACCCTCCATCTCGACAGTAGGCAGGGCAGCAAGTGTCGGGGGTATGGGAGCTTCCGCCTTTTCGGCGAGGTAGACCGGCGCCGTCACCATCTCTGCAGTTAGCCCACATCGGAGGGGGGAGGGTGACTCCATAGCACGGAGGAACAGCAGTCAGAGCCACCAAGAGAGATACTGCTCGTAATACGGGGCTCGCGCGGTGTGAGAGCCCCCAGCTGTATGACAATGCGGGTGGTAGGCGCTTTAAAATGGATGCCGCTCGGACCGCTGGCCGCACAACAAAGGAAGTGTCGCCAGCCCGGCCCCAACCACACAAGTATCCTCTCCGTCGCTAAGGGGCTTCGCCAAGCTGCCCACCTCCACAGCCAGTAACATTCCCCCAGACGCCGGCCCTGCCCCAGGTCGTCTCACCGTACGTAACCAGCGGTGTCCGGCGGCGGTGATCGGGCCAGAGTCCGTGGGCAGAGTCTGGAGTCGGCAAACTCCACGAATCCTCGACCAAAACAGCCGGCGGGGACATCGGAGGAACGCGGTAAGTATCAACGCGTTCGTGGCTACATTTGCTCGCGTCGTAGGCGAGAATAGAGATCAGGATGTCGTGTAAACAGCAGACGGGCTGCGGAGCCGGGAGCTCAGACGTCCTGTCCGTCCGCCATCTTGGCTCCTCCTCAACGGTATACTTATTAAGGATCATGTTGTGGTTCAAACATTGCTCAACCGTTGACCTTCCTGAGCGAAAGCTATACTGAACTCCTGATAAAATATTGTTTTCGTCTGATCATTTAGAAAGCCTGAATAATAAAATGCGTCCAACCACCATTACCACCAAATCAAGAAGGGAGATTGGTTTATAACTATCAATGCTGACTCTGTCTCCCTTTTTAAAATCAGGAACAATGGTAGATATCGCTCAGGTATGGCGGGCCAGTTACAACGGCTATGTTAATGATAAAGGTGAGGGTCGGTACCCCAATATCCATATTGGAGATATAATGATCAGATAGGATCCCATCTGGGGACTTGTTTTTAGACAACCCCGCTATGCCTTTTCTTACTTCCTGAGAACACAACAGCTGGTTTCCCTTCACCCAGACCCTGACTTTCATCAAACTGGAAGAGGACTAAAACATTTCCTCAAAGTGACTTACCGAGTTATCCTCCGTAATATGAGCGTCCAATGGATTATCAGTGTTCACCTCCCAAAAAGGACTATTGACAATGCTCCAATACTTTAAAACTGCTCTTCTGGGTGCTTGCCTAAATAAGGTCTGATCAAGCCTCATCCTTTAAAACAGCCTTACATCTTGACAGTTCGGCCTTGACCGATGCGACATTCCATGACTTAGCTGGGGTCCCTTGGTAAGTACTTTCTTCAATTTCCTAGAAGCTCTGGCACAGTTAGTACCAAACCATCTTGGGACTCAATCATGATGCAGCGCAGCCAGAGTGTTTAATAAGGTGGTTATAGTGCTTGGAATAACAGCAAAAGCCTCTATTATATCTGGTGGATCATCCTGCTGGCCAAAACAAATAGCAAATGCCTTCCTGCACTGAGCAATCAAACCTGTGCCCACCTAAGTCTCCTACCCTCATCCATAGATTTCACATACCCTCTAACTCCTTCCCCCATGATTTGTGCTGACAAGGGCCACTAGGTCGTAACACACAGTGGATTGTGAGCAATCAATTAACCATTGTTCTTGTAGAGCATGACTACTCACCCATACGGGTCTCAAGGCGCTGAGGAGGGATCTGCTGTTCAGTCAAAGAGCCAGGTCTTGAGGTCCATCTTGAATTGAGCCAGAGAGGGAGATTTCCTGAAGTGTAGAGGTAGCAAGTTGCAGGTCTTTGCAGCGAGGTAGGAGAAGGTGCTTCCTCCAGCAGTGGTAATGCCGACCCATGGCATGGTGCCCAGGGCCTGATGGGCAGAGGAGAGATGTCTAGAGGGAGTTTGGAAGGAGAAGCGGTGGTTGAGGTATGCAGGTCAGGCATTGGAGAGGGCTTTATAGGCATGTGTGAGGAGTTTGTAGATGATCCTTTTGTTGACTGGGAGCCAGTGGAGATATCTCAGGTAGCCGGTGATGTGGCTGCGGCGGGGGATGATCAGGCTGAGTCTGGCGGAGGAGTTTTGGATGTTTTGCAGCTTCTTTTAGATTTTTTTGCATGTTGCAGAGGTAGAGTGGATTGCCATAGTCGAATCTGCTACTGACGAGTGCGTGGGTGACTATTTTCCTAGACTCTGTGGGGAGCCACTTGAATTCTCCAGAGCAGGAAGAGAGTGTGGAAGCAGGAGGACGAGACAGCATTGATCTGGTGGTTCATTGAGAGTGATGAGTCCAGGATTATACTGAGGATTTCATGTGTGGTCCTTGAGTGTGGTGGGGCTTTTGAGAGCTGTGGGCCACCAGGAGTCATCCCAGATGAAGGGAGTGGGCCCAGGATGAGGACTTCAGCCTTGTCTGAGTTGAGCTTGAGGCAGCTGCCCTTCATCCAGGTGGCTACTGCCTTCATTCCTCTGTGGAAGTTGTTCTTGGCGGCTGTGGCTTCTTTGGTGAAGGATAGAATGTTATTGTTATGTTATGTTATTGGGGTTTTATAAAGCGCATGACTCACCCGGGGGCATCTCCGCGCTGCCTAGACAGAATACTGAAAACGACAAAGAACCAGAAAAAAAATGCGTCAGTATAAGAAGACTTTCAGGTATTTCCTGAAAGTCAGATAAGATGGTGCCTTACGCAGGGCTTCTGGAAGGGAGTTCTAGTATTTGGGGCCAACATAAGAGAAGGCTATAGCTCCCAGGCGGGTCCGTTGAATACGTGGAATCGATAAGAGAGCCTTTCCATTAGATCTTAAATTACAGCAAGATGTCAATTTGCAGAGTTTAATTTGTAGATATTTAGGGCCCGTTTCCCTTATTGCCTTATATATTATGCAGCAAGTCTTGAAAAAGGATCTCTTTTTAACTGGAAGCCAGTGTAATTCCCTCAATAGCGGAAGAGATGGTGTTCCAGGGGGACGATTTAAGACCATCCGGGCTTCTGTATTTTGAATAACTAGAAGTTTTGTTAGCTGCGTCTCCCCCACTTCCGCCAGCAATGTGTTTCCATAGTCCATCCGGCTGATTACCAAGGCCTGGACCACCGTTCTGCGGTGGTTCAGGGGAAGGTATGGGATGATTTTCCGTAACAGCTGGAGGCTATAATAGCAGGAGCTCATTATGTTGCTGACATTGTTCTTCATAGACAAATCCTGATCCAACAGTATTCCTAAGCTTTTTACTGAGTCCGAGGGGACGGGGGCAGTGCCCAACTCGGCCGGCCATCAGTCATCCAGTTTCAGTTCCTGACTTTTTCCCAGGAACATTAGCTCTGTCTTTCCTGGGTTTAATTGGAGGCAAGAATCTGCCATCCAATTTGCCACAGCCTGCATTCCCTGTGAAAAACGCCCTTTTTCCTCCGCCAGGTTAATCCCAATAGGGAAAATCAGTTGAGTGTCGTCTGCGTATGAGACGACCTCAATCAGCTGGGTATCATCGGCGAAGGAGATGATGTCAAGTCCGTGGTTTCTGACGATGTTGCAAGCAGGCCATGCAGAAGTTGAAGTGGGTGGGGCTCAGGGAGGAGTCCTCTGGCACTCCACAGCTGATTTCTTTGGGTTCTATGAGAAAATTTGGAAGTCTGACTCTCTGTGTTCAGCTGGTTTGGAAGGAGCAGGTCCAGTCAAGAGCTTTGTCACGGATGCTGGTGCCATGAAGTCTAGCGGAGAGGGTTATTTGGGAGACGGTGTTGAAGGCGGCTGAGGTGTCCAGAATGAGGAGGTCTGTGGTCTCGCCTCTGTTGAGGAGGATGTGGATGTCGTCAGTGGTGGTGAGAAGAGTAGTCTCAGTGCTGTGGTTGCTTCTGAGTCCAGATTGGGAATGGGCTGGATGTTGTTAATTTGATGAACGCTGAGAGTTGGGTTTTCATGGCCTTTCAGAGAACTTTGGCTGTGAAAAGGAACATGCAGATGGGTCTGTAGTTCTTTAAGTCCATCGGGTTGGCAGAGGTTTTCTTCAGCAGGGGTTGATCTCTGTGTGGTTCCAGCCTTCAGGGAAGGTGGAGGATTTGATGGAGCAGTCAATTGTGTGGAAGAGTTCCAGTGCGATGGAAGTGGTGGCTATGTTGAAGATACGGTTGGGGCAGGAATCCGAGGGCCCTTGAGGGTCTCATCAGTGGTGAGGGAGGACCAGTTGAGCAGGGTCTGCTGGGGTCTGAGGCATTTGAGTGTGGTGGTTGCATGTGATGTAGGTGGGTCTTGGTTTGTGAAGCTGTCGTAGATTGCCTTGACCTTGCGGTGGAAGATGGTGACGGGGTTGTCCCAGAGGTCTTGGGAAGGGCGATGTCTGCTGAACCCTTGCCGGTTTGGTGAATTCTTTGACTATGGTGAAGAGTTGTTTGCTGTTGTGTGAGTTGTGTTGATGTTTTCCTGTATGGCAGTTTTCTTAGTTGTTTTGATGAGGTGGTAGTGTTTGTGACTGCGGTTTTTAGAGGCAGTGTGATCTGCAGGGGTCTTGCTGCTTCTCCATCTTTTCTCGGGCTATCTGCAGATGCACCTGGACTCTTGGAGGATGGGATAGAATCAGCTGGCTTGCTTGGTGGTTTGTTTGCCTGAGGGTTTCCTGAGGGGGGGCTCAGTGTGTTGGTGCAGTTAGATGTCAGGGGTGGAGGTTGCATGCTGAGGCGTTGGCATCCCTGAATATCGGTGGTGGAGTTTTGCTTAGGAAGGTGGTGAGCTGGTTTTGGGGACCTTGTTCCCGCTTCCGCTAGGGTAGCAGTGGGCATGATGGTGTACGGTGCGTTTGGTGAAGGGAAAACGGATGAAGCGGTGGCTGACCTGCTGTAGTTCGGAGGTGTGGCTAAAGGAGATGTTGTTGCTTGCGGAGAAGATGGTGTAGAACGTGTGTGCTGCTGAGTGCATTTGGGAGGTGACCAGTTGCTTAAGTCCGATGGTTGTGATGTTCTCCACTAGGGATCATGTGTTCTGGTTGTTCAGGTTGTCAAGGTAGAAATTGAGGTCTCCGAGGAGGCAAGGGCATGATGTGCGATGAAGTTGACTAGGGATTCGTTGAAAGGGAGACAGGGTCCGGGAGGCCTGTAGGTGAGGGTGCCCCAAAGGGTGGTGTTCGGGTTGGTCTGGATCTGGAAGTGCAGGTGCTCCCTGAAGGTCGAGTTGTATTCCGGGCTGGTTGTGACTCGGAGGGTGTTTCTGTGTATGATGGCGATGCCTCCTCCCGATCGGGTGGCCCGGTCCTTGTGGATGATTTTGAAGCCATCCGGAACGGCGGTGGTGATGTCCGGGGCTGAGGTGAAGCTCATCCAGGTATCCGTGAGGAAGGCTATGTTGGGGGAGATAGAGTCAAGCAGGTCCTGATCTCCTTAGCATGTTTATGGATGGAGCATATCTTTAGCAGGATACATTTTGAGGTGGGGTTTCAAGATGGTGACATGTAGGACCCTGTGAGGGTTCCTGGGGGTGTTAAGGTCTACCAGGTAGGTAACCTCACCATTTTTCTCAAGGATTAGATAGGGCCCAGTCCACTTGTCCTGGAGGGCCCTAGGAGCTCAGGCTCCAATGCCCACGTCATAGAGTGTACTCAGTCATGGTAGCTTTTGGTCATACCAGTACTTCATAAGACCCTGGTTGGCCCCAAGTTTCCTATTTGCTTTGGATGTGTACTCTGCCATGCGAGATCCCAGGCCTAGTACATAATCTAGCACATTGTCCTTGGCTTCTGTGAGAGGCTTCTCCCAACCCTCTTTCACCAGGCACAATGGTCCCCTCACAGGGTGCCCAAACAACTCAAAGGGGCTATAGCCAACCACGTTTTAGTAAACCTCCCTGTAGGCAAACAGTAGGCATGGGAGAAGGACATCTCATCTCCTCCTGAGTTTGTAAGACAAACCTTTGATCATGCGTTTCAGGGTCTTGTTGAACCTCTCCATCATACTAGTAGTCTAGGGATGATATGGGGTGGTAAACGTATAGCTAACACCACATTCATCCCACATCACCTTGAGATATTTGGACATCATTTTGTGCCTCTATCTGTATTTGGTGCCTCTATCTGAAACCACCTCATTGGTGAAAACCACTCTGGTGAACACACCAAGTAGGGCCCTATCCACTGACGGAACAGTGCCTCTCCTGAGGCGTATTGCTTCAAGGTTTCTTGTGGCATGCTCCTCTACCACCAAGATATACTTGTTCCCTGTTGCAGTTGGCAGTTCTATGGGTCTAATAGAATCCACTGACACCCTCTCAAAGGGAGTCCCACCCACTGGCAGTAATATCAAACGATCTTTGGCTTGCCCCCTGTCTTACCACTAGCCTAACAAGTGAAACAGGAGTGACAGAACTCCTTTAGCTCTTCAGATACATGGGGCCAGCAGAAATGGTTTACCAACCAGTTCTAAGTTTTGTTCTGCCCCAAATGACCTGCTATGGGGATATCATGACTTGAGGTCAGGAGGAATTATCTGTACTTCTGGGGGACCACCAACCTCCTCGTGGTCCCTTTCTTGAGTTTTCTGGCCTCAATGTAAAAACGTTAATCCTCCCAGTAGACCCTGTGGAATCCACTGTCATCCCCCTCTTCTCACTTTGAGGCAGTCCGATGTAAGCTACCAAGGGTAGAGCACTCTCTCTGTCCCTGACAAAACTGCTCTCTGGAGGGTTCACTGGCTCCTGTCCATTCTGCCAAATCTGACAGACCTTGAAGGGATGGAATCCTTTCCTCAGAGGTCAGATCCTCCCCTTCAGGGTTAGATTTCTACTGCACCTCTGGAGTTTTTTGGGCTGGCTCACCTGACCTATTGCCCGTTCCCTTGCTATTGGATGCTTGGCCCATTGTTTCAGAGTCCAAGTGTTTAGTGTTTCCCTTCAGTGCAGCCTTGACCTACTCAAAGCACATACCCACTCACGGAGGTTCTGCATCCTGGCATGGACTATTCTTTCCACCGTGACCAGTCAGACGCTTCAAGATCATTTCTCAATAGACACTCTACTGTGAGTGCAGGAGACACAACTACCTTCTTAGGGCTTGTCACACCTCCTCATTCCAAACTCACTATTGCCATGGGATGGAGATTGGCTCTGCTGTCTACTTAGGATACCAGATGATACACACTTGGTATGATCTGCTCTGGAGCTACCTGTGGCAGTCTGCACAGAAGGCCAGCGGAGTCCCTGGGCTGCAGACGGGTGGTCTACGATGTGTGTCTGCGGCTGGGCCCTAGGCGCTGAGCCTCAGACTGACGGCCCCTCATCATAATTCGATGTGTGGCAGAAGCGCATGGACTGCTGCTTGGTCCCCTGCCCCACTTCCTCCTAACTGGATATTATGCCTGCCAGCTCAGCCTCACCTGACTTGTTGGCTGTGGAGTGGCGGGCACTGTGGGCCAACTAAACGTGGCTCCTCCGCCGCCTGTGTTCTGTGGGGGGGGGGGGAGGGGGGGGGGGGGGGACTGCGCCCAACTAAGCCTTCTTTTGCCTTCCCACCTGCCACGAAAACTCTTTTTAATGGACTGGGCTCACTTTGGCTAACGCCCTTGATTCTGGCTCATTCTTCAGGTGCCCTGCCCCCCTCTGCATATACTCTCGTGAATTGGCCAGGACAACGCATGGAGGGCTGTGTGGGGCACTCCGGTCATCCCCATCCCTGTTGGTATTGATGCACCTGTCTCACAGCCCATTCACCCCCATCTTGATAATAAATTCATGTGCTATTTGACTGTGGGCTTGCACGCACTCTTTGCCAGTGCTCAATATTGTGCCAACACTGCTGATCTGTCTCGAGTTGTGACCATGAGCCTGCTCGTGCCCACTGGAATGGAGGATACTCTGTGGTGTGGCGGACTTTCAGTAGTTCTGCGTCCTCTGCATCGGATTGCTAGACTTGACTCCCATCCCCCGGGCTTGGTAAGTGGTCTATCCTTCTACAAACTACCTGTGACCGAATAAAATACGTTTGGCGGCTACCCAGCACAGCGCCTGTATTTTCAGGTACTCTCACCCACCACCGCTATCATGGGCAAGCACCAGGCTAAACAATCCAAACTCTCATTTGAGGATAGGCACCTCACCCGCCAGGTGGAACAGGGATCACAGCCTGACGCTTCCCCGGATCGGTCTGGGAAAGATGGGCAACATAACATTGATGAATACCCGTTCTTTCGTATTTTCATATAGAAGACATGACTACTTCGAGTTGCGGTGTGAAATCTTTATTGTTGTATTGTGAGACATGGACAGCCGACACGTGTTTCGCCCTCTAATGGCGAATTGCGCCAGGGCTTTCTCAAGGCTGTGGAGAGAGACAGATGAATTATTTGAAGTGCTAAGAGATTGCATTTGACCCCAAGAAATGAAAGGAGACCACCTGGAGTGAAGAGTGGTTGGTGTGTTTTCGATCGAGGAGAATAGTAGGAGCCCAATATTTTAACTGCACTTGCATCAAGGCTCACTTTTAGATATACACTGTATAGTTCGTGAAGGAAAAGTGTGACAAGCCACAGCGAGAGTGGTTGTGGTTACAGATTAACGTGTAGTCTTAAATAAATCCAAATAATGGATTTGTGCAAAGAGTAAGGTAGTAAATGGGACCTGAGAGAAAGTGATTTAGGAAAAGTCCAAAAGTGTATACATTCACGGGTGCTACAGACCGACTGGCCACTAAGTGGCCTGTGGCGACATGGAAGGAAACTGTGCAAAGGTCCAAGGCAAAGGTGATAGAATAGAGTAAAAAATAGACATGAAAACTGACATGCAAAAACATACCTATTTACACAAATGCAGCGAATAATACAACTGTTTCCATATTATCAAAGTTCCAAAACAGGAGTTTCAATACTCGCAAATCAATATTCTTCTGTAAGATCTGCTAAGAGATGCATACTTTTTATAACCTAGTATTACCACAAGAGAAGTATTGACAGTACGTGCATATTATCACATCAGTCATATTTAAGAGACATGCATGTTATATGAGAGAATATATAAAGTGCATAGTGAAACAGCATATTCATGTATTTAACGTTCTGTCTTTTAGTAAGTGATAGGCCATAATATTCCTACTGTTGGGGTTGGATTGGCAAGATTAACTTGTATATTCTACAAGTCAAGGTCATTTATTTTGTATTTGGATATTTAGACCCAAGTGCCCTGATGGTATCTGGTGTTAATTTTCCGACCGTATCCTCGTTTTTAGTTGTTAAAATGGGCGTTGTACTTTTCAAACACATCAGGATAGTGCATGTAGCATGGAGTGTTACATAAATACATTGCGTTTAGTAAGTTGGAGGACAGACTGGTAAATGCGAAGGAGGGTTATCTGCAAATATCACGTGCATGGTGTTTGCTACGGATACGGTGTAACCAGCCATATTTAGAGTATACAAGGTGTCCAAAATATCCTGCATTGGATGCAGTTGGTGGCATAAGAGACTAATACCACTTACAAATGGCAGCCATTCTTACAATGTCAACTTGTAAAAAGCACGTCTCAGTGTTATACCAAGTCTCAATTCACAATTCCTATTAATAGATATTATTCATAAACCTGTGTAGCGCTGCCCAGCCTGGAACACGGCTTTTTACACTGAGCAAAGCTGACTGTGAGCATTTGGTGTGCTTGTTTCACTTCCGGGTATCCTGCCTTAACTTCCGGATCGTAAGAGACTACCGGGAGACTCAGGATTCAACCCATGCATAATTGAATTGAAATGATGACAAGAAAAACTAGCCCTGCACAGACAAGCTGTGGGAAAATTAGCGTATATTTAACAAGGACCCCCTAAACGCAATGTATTTATGTAACACGCCATGCTACATGCATTATCCTGATGTGGTTGAAAAGTACAACGCCCATTTTAACAACTAAAAACGAGGACACGGTGGGTAAATTAACACCAGATACCATCAGGGCACTTGGGTCTAAATATCCAAATACAAAATAAATGACCTTGACTTGTAGAATATACAAGTTAATCTTGCCAATCCAACCCCAACAGTAGGAATATTATGGCCTATCACTTACTAAAAGACAGAACGTTAAATACATGAATATGCTGTTTCACTATGCACTTTATATATTCTCTCATATAACATGCATGTCTCTTAAATTCGACTGATGTGATAATATGCACGTACTGTCAATACTACTGTTGTGATAATACTAGGTTATAAAAAGTCTGTATCTCTTAGCAGATCTTACAGAAGAATATTGATTTGCGAGTATTGAAACTCCTGTTTTGGAACTTTGATAATATGGAAACAGTTGTATTATACGCTGCATTCGTGTAAATAGGTATGTTTTTGCATGTCAGTTTTCATGTCTATTTTTTACTCTATTCTATCACCTTTGCCTTGGACCTTTGCACAGTTTCCTTCCGCGTCGCCACAGGCCACTTAGTGGCCAGTCTGTCTGTAGCACCCGTGAATGTATACACTTTTGGACTTTCCCTAAATCACTTTTTCTCAGGTCCCATTTACTACCTTACTCTTTGCACAAATCCATTATTTGGATTTATCTAAGACTACACGTTAATCTGTAACCACAACCACTCTCACTGTGGCTTGTCACACTTTTCCTTCACGAACTATACAGTGTATATCTAAAAGTGAGCCTTGATGCAAGTACAGTGAAAATATTGGGCTCCTATTGTTCTCCTCCATCGAAAACACACCAACCACTCTTCACTCCAGGTGGTCTCCTTTCGTTTCTTGGGGTCAAATGCAATCTCTTAGCACTTCAAATAATTCATCTGTCTCTCTCCACAGCCTTGAGAAAGCCCCGGCGCAATTCGCCATTAGGGGGCGAAACACGTGTCGGCTGTCCATGTCTCACAATACAACAATAAAGATGTCACACCTCAACTCGAAGTAGTCGTGTCTTCTATATGAAAATCCGAAAGAACGGGTATTCATCCCAAAAAGCACAATACTGACTTTCACGGAGTACACACTCTCCCTTTCTCAAACTCGCTTATCCTTACGAAGCTCAAGAGGTCGCAGAGCTTTGAGTGTGTCTCCATTTACCTATGAAACCAGCTTATTAAGCGTTGTTAGCCTTGTAATTCTTGGACCTTCCTTGCTTTGCTAGCAACATAACATTGACTTTACGGAACTTATCGTTGACATAAAGACCAGTCTAAATGCCATCAATGTGAAACTGGACGTACTAGATGTCTGGATCACGTTAAACAATGTGTCTATAAGCATGAAAATAGACTGGAGCATCTGGAGGATAGCTTCTCAGATGCTGACGCTGCACAAGTACAAACCAAAGAAGACCTTCTGTGGATGGACAAAAGTTCTTGAAATCATCAAACAAAAAACAAAGAGCCTGAGGCACAATCAAGACGCAACAACCTTCGAATAACAAGGATCCAGGAATCCACTGCAATTTCCAAAATGGAGGACTTAGTGGAGACCATGCTCCGTTATCCTTTTTGGAGAGGGCTTGTCTGCAGTCTTTATCGTGGAGTGGACTCAGCATTCGCTGGGTCCACAACCCCCTCCTGGTGCACCAGCTCGCTCCATAGTTGCATGACTTTTGAACTATAGGAGCCGAGAGGTAGTCCTGCAATTTGCGTGCGAGCTCGGATCGATGCAGTATCAGGGAAATGACCTATCATTCTACTCGATCAGTCCAGGCATGCCAATCGTAGATTCTTGCCTACCAAAGTCTCCTTCAAATAGCAGATATTCCATTCACACTAATAATACCAAGCCAAATTATGAATCTCTTTTGAAGGCAAACCTCACTTTTTTACAAATTCAAAATTTGCCCTGAAAATTCGCTAAACAAGTTACCAAACAGGAACGAACACCTAGGAATTTGCAGCGCACCTCTGAAGCAAACCCTCTCAGTGATAATTACTAATGGCCTGCAACTCTGTTAACAATAATGGCCTGTATCTGCCTACACAGGTCGATAGGGCTGGTATTGTTGCTCCATACACTCCTCTTGCAATGTAGATGCCCGGAGTCTGCGTTTCATGTTGGAGCCACCTCAAACTTTGTGTCCGATATATCCACAGAATGCCCACTGTGTGTCACCCCTCAAGTTTCCCCTGGTCGGCCACCCACTCATTCCTGGCAGGGCTGTATGTCTGGATACTCTCCGCGTCCAGGGATAATTCCCACAGGAATAATCAAATTGCGAATGGGATGCTTGGGTGGGGGGTGGTAATGTTTTTCTCAACCATGTTTTTGGGTTGGAGTGGGATGGGGCTGGTATGATGTTGAGTGTTTGGTTTGTTGATTGTTGCTGCTTTATTCCTTTCCCTCTCTCTCTGCCACAGTACGCTACCTCTCTACTAACCATCTGCGCTTCGCAAGCTACACTACAAAGCTCTGTCCTGATCATTTTCCCTTGTCATCAGGCAACATGATCACCACAACATGCATCGCTTGGAACATCAAGGCCTTAATGACCACATTAAAGCACGCTTTGTCAACGCTTGCCTCTCTAGGCGTACAGTTGATATTTGCTTCTTACAGGAGACCCACCTAACCTGTTCAACAGCCCTGGTACTGTGGGCCTAGTGGCGTGGGGAAATGCACACCTCGGTTTATTCAAATGACGCCAGAGGCATTGCAGTACCCCTGGGTAAACGGCTCTCATGACACCAGACTCACACCATAATCGACAAGGCTGGGTGCTAGGTCATCCTAGCAGGGACACTGCATAGACAACCACTGGTGCTGGCAGCCATATATTGCTCAAACACGGATGATCCTGACTTCTTCTCTGGGATCTGGAGGCTGATCAGTGGAGTCGGACCTGGAGCTGTAGTATGGGACTGGGACTTTAATGTGGCACTAGACACCCAACTAGAATTGTCAGGGATTTCTTAACACCCGCACCCCAACTAAAACTAAACACGCTTCTCCAGGACAACTTTTTACAGGGCACATGGAGACACGCATACGAGGATACTTTGGAGGGCACTTGTCTTGCGGTGCACCTCAACACATGGTCCCTAAATAGACTATTGGTTAGTCCCTCATGACTTCTAGATGTGGGTCACCAGAGGGTCACATTTACCCCAACCCTCTCATATCACGCACTGGTCCTGTTGGAGTTACTGAGCCCACAGGCAACCCCTCATGCTTTCTCCTGGCACAATCCGCTTCCTCCAACTATAGGCTGCGCATAATATATTTCAAAGTTCTCCCCCACCATTACCACACCCCACAGCAACTCCTCAAAATTGGACTGGTCCCCGACTTACACTGTCTTCGACACGCTTCACCTCATGCCTCTTTTATCCTTCTTGCATGGCTATGTCAAAGAGTGGCGGTCTTCTGGTTGGGAGTATATTTGACCTTGCACACAATCACCGGGCAGCTAAGCTCTTACACTCCCCTGGTGGGGTTGATGGGATATGTCAAGAACATACCAACTAACAACCGCCGACTCATTGCCAGGCTGCTCCTTCTGGCCAAACGCAAAGTGGCCATGCATTGTTTCGAAAACCAGCTTCCACCATACGTACAAGGCTATATGATTTACTGTACTGCCTGGAGCAGTTGTTCAACTTTTGGGAGTGGGTGCCACTACACTACCGTCCCAAGGTCATATGGAAACCTTTTCTTTCCTTTCTCCACCTAAGAGACCCCCCCTTGCTGGATACAGAGGACACTGATACAGGTGACAATTCTGAACTTGAGAGAACTCAGCCTACCACTTTGTCAACTGAGTTCACTACTGATCTGTTGCAATTGTTTGTGATCCCCAGGTGAGAGGGGATGACTATGTTTCAGTCATGATCAGTGTATTGTGGCAAGGGTACTACTTTAAACGCGTAAGTGTCTCATGTCATTATCTTTACTTTTTTGCCTTTTCCCCTCTACCTATTTGTTGTAATATTGCAAATGGGAATGCTGTGCACGATCACTCACTGCTCGACTTTGATCAATACTGTAATCCCTTTTTCCTACCCCTCTCTGATTCCATTCCCCCTTTCTCCCTCCTTTGCACTCCCTTATCCGATGTCCCCCACCCCCGTCCCTCCGTCTGTTTGGTTATGGTTCCTGTAATGTTCTATATTGATATAAATGCCAATAAATACAATTTTAAAAACAAGCATTTGCAATGCAATAGGTCTCCCATTAGGAAAGTGTGAGTTATTGGTATTGTAAATGACACATTTTTTTAATATGTGTTGGCTTTCAAAACATATAAATTAATAGCATTGTTATTCACAAAGCCACAGCTTACACTTTCCTAATGCGAGTCCTATTGGTTATGGCAATGCTTGTTGGTTGCATGCAAGGACAGTGCTGTTGTGGTGCTGAGTGATGATGTGGTTGGGCTGAGTGATGTGTTAGTGTATTAGAGTGATGTGGTGGTGTCCCAGAGTGATGTGGTGGTGTCCCAGAGTGATGTGGTGGTGTCCCTGAGTGATGTTGTGGTGCCCCTGAGTGATGTGGTGGTGTCCCTGAGTGATGTGGTGGTGTCCCTGAGTGATGTGGTGGTGTCTCTGAAAGATTTGGTGGAGTCCTTGAGTGATGTGGTAGTGCCCCTGAGTGATGTGGTGGTGCCCCTGAGTGATGTGGTGGTGTCCCTGAGTGATGTGTTGGTGTTCCTGAGTGATGGAGGGTGGAGTTGGAGGGTAGAGTTGGAGGGTGGATTTGGAGGGTAGAGTTGGAGGGTGGAGTTGGAGGGTGGAGTTGGAGGGTGGAGTTGGCGTTGGAGGGTGGAGCTTGTGTTGGAGGGTGGAGTTGGAGGGTGGAGGGTGGAGTTGGAGTTGGAAGTTGGAGTTGGAGGGTCGAGTTGGCGTTGAAGGGTGGAGTTGAAGGGTGCAGTTGGAGTTGGAGGGTGGAGTTGGAGGGTCGAGTTGGAGTTGAAGGGTGGAGTTGAAGGGTGCAGTTGGAGTTGGAGGGTGGAGTTGGAGGGCGGAGTTGGAGTTGGAGGGTGGAGCTGGAGGGTGGGGATAGAGGTTAGAGTTAGAGTTGGAGGGTGGAGTTGGAGGGTGGAGTTGGAGCTGGAGGGTGGAGTTGGAGTTGGAGTTGGAGGGTGGAGTTGGAGGGTGGAGTTGGAGTTGGAGGGTGGAGTTGAAGGGTGAAGTTGGAGTTGGAGGGTGGAGTTGGAGGGTAGAGTTGGAGGGTGGAGTTGGAGGGTGGAGTTGGAGTTGGAGGGCGGAGTTGGAGGGTGGAGTTGGAGTTGGAGGGTGGAGTTGGAGGGTGAAGTTGGAGGGTAGAGTTGGAGTTGGAGGGTGGAGTTGGAGGGTGGAGTTGGAGTTGGAAGTTGGAGTTGGAGGGTCGAGTTGGAGTTGGAGGGTAGAGTTGCAGGGTGCAGTTGGAGGGTGGAGTTGGAGGGTGGAGTTGGAGGGTGGAGTTGGAGGGTGGAGATAGAGGTTAGAGTTAGAGTTGGAGGGTTGAGTTGGAGGGTGGAGTTGGAGGGTGGAGTTGGAGTTGGAGGGTGGAGTTGAAGGGTGAAGTTGGAGTTGGAGGGTGGAGTTGGAGGGTGGACTTGGAGGGAGGAGTTGGAGGGTAGAGTTGCAGGGTGGAGTTGGAGGGTGGGGTTGGAGTTGGAGGGCGGAGTTGGTGGGTGGAGTTGGAGTTGGAGGGTGGAGTTGGAGGGTGAAGTTGGAGGGTAAAGTTGGAGTTGGAGGGTGGAGTTGGAGCTGGAGGGGTTGGAGGGTGGAGTTGGAGTTGGAGGGTGGAGTTGGAAGGTGGAGTTGAAGGGTGGAGTTGGAGGGTGGAGTTAGAGGGTAGAGTTGGAGGGTGGAGTTGGAGGGTGGAGTTGGAGTTGGAGGGTGGAGTTGAAGGGTGAAGTTGGAGTTGGAGGGTGGAGTTGGAGGGTGGACTTGGAGGGAGGAGTTGGAGGGTAGAGTTGCAGGGTGGAGTTGGAGGGTGGGGTTGGAGTTGGAGGGCGGAGTTGGTGGGTGGAGTTGGAGTTGGAGGGTGGAGTTGGAGTTGGAGGGTGAAGTTGGAGGGTAAAGTTGGAGTTGGAGGGTGGAGTTGGAGCTGGAGGGGTTGGAGGGTGGAGTTGGAGTTGGAGGGTGGAGTTGGAAGGTGAAGTTGAAGGGTGGAGTTGGGGGGTGGAATTAGAGGGTGGAGTTGGGGGTGGAGTTGGAGGGTGGAGTTGAAGTGTGGAGTTGGAGTTGGAGGGTGGAATTGGAGGGTGGAGTTGAAGGGTGGAGTTGGAGGGTGGAGTTGGATTTGGAGGGTGGAGTTGGAAGGTGGAGTTGGAGTTGAAGGGTGGAGTTGGAGGGTGGAGTTGAAGGGTGGAGTTGGAGTTTGGAGTTGGAGGGTGGAGTTGGAGGGTGGAGTTGGAGGGTGGAGATGGAGGGTAGAGTTGGAGGGTGGAGATGGAGGGTGGAGTAGGAGTTGGAGGGTGGAGTTGGAGTCAGAGGGTGGAGTTGGAGTTGGAGGGTGGAGATGGAGGGTGGAGCTGGAGTGTGGAGTTGGAGGGTAGAGTTGGAGGGTGGAGTTGGAGTTGGAGGGTGGAGTTGAAGGGTGGAGTTGGAGGGTGGAGTTGGAGTTGGAGGGTGGAGTTGGAAGGTGGAGTTGGAGTTGAAGGGTGGAGTTGGAGGGTGGAGTTGAAGGGTGGAGTTGGAGTTTGGAGTTGGAGGGTGGAGTTGGAGGGTGGAGTTGGAGGGTGGAGATGGAGGGTAGAGTTGGAGGGTGGAGATGGAGGGTGGAGTAGGAGTTGGAGGGTGGAGTTGGAGTCAGAGGGTGGAGTTGGAGTTGGAGGGTGGAGATGGAGGGTGGAGCTGGAGTGTGGAGTTGGAGGGTAGAGTTGGAGGGTGGAGTTGGAGTTGGAGGGTGGAGTTGGAGAGTGGAATTTGGAGGGTGGAGTGGGAGGGTGGAGTTGGAGTTGGAGGGTGGAGTTGGAGGGTTGAGTTGGAGGGTAGAGTTGGAGGGTGGAGTTGGAGGATGGCATTGGAGGGTGGAGATGGAGGGTGGAGTTGGAGTTGGAGGGTGGAGCTGGAGGGTAGAGTTGGAGTTGGAGGGTGGAGTTGGAGGGTGTAGTTGGAGGGTGGAGTTGGAGTTAGAGGGTGGAGTTGGAGGGTGGATTTGAAAGGGAGGAGTTGAAGGGTGGAGTTGGAGGGTGGAGTTGGAGTTGGAGGGTGTAGGTGGAGGGTGGAGTTGGAGTTGGAGGGTGGGGTTGGAGAGTGGAGTTGGAGTTGGAGTGTGGAGTTGGAGTTGGAGGGTGGAGTTGGAGGGTGGAGTTGGAGGGTGGAGTTGGAGTTGGACGATGGAGTTGGAGGGTGGAGTTGGAGTTGGAGGGTGGAGTTGGAGGGTAGAGGGTGGAGTTGTAGGGTGGAGTTGGAGGGTGAAGTAGGACTTGGAGGGTGGAGTTGGAGGGTGGAGGTGGAGGGTAGAGTTGGAGGGTGAAGTTAGAGGTTGGAGTTTGAGGGAAGAGTTGGAGGGTGGAGTTGGAGGTTGGAGGGTGGAGTTAGAGTTGTAGGGTGGAGTTGGAGGGTTGAGTTGAAGGGTGGAGTTGGAGGGTGGAGTTGGAGGGTGGAGTTGGAGTTGGAGGGTAGAGTTGGAGTCGGAGTTGGAGGGTGGAGTTGGAGGGTGGAGTTGGAGGGTGGAGATGGAGGGTGGAGACGGAGGGTGGAGTTGGAGGGTGCAGATGGAGAGTGGAGTTGGAGTTGGAGGGGGGAGTTGAAGTTGGAGGATAGAGTTGGAGTTGGAGGGTGGAGTTGGAGTTGGAGGGTGCAGTTGGAGGGTGGAGCTGTAGGGTGGAGTTGGAGGGTGGAGTTGGAGGTTGGAGTTGGAGTTGGAGGGTGGAGATGGAGGGTGGAATTGGAGGGTGGAGTGGGAGGGTGGAGTTTGTGTTGGAGGGTGGAGTTGGAGGGTGGTGTTGGAGTTGGAGGGTGGAGTTGGAGTTAGAGGGTGGAGTTGGAGTTGGAGGGTGGATTTGAAAGGGAGGAGTGAAGGTGGAGTTGGAGGGTGGTGGAGGAGGGGTTGGGTGTGTGGAGGGGGGAGGGGGAGGGTGGGGTGGAGTGGAGTGGAGTGGAGTGAGGGATGTGGAGTTGGAGGGTGGAGGTGGAGGGTGGAGTGGAGGGGGGAGTTGGGTTGGACGATGGTGGTGGAGGGGGAGTGGTGGGGGGGGTGGAGTTGGAGTTGGAGGGTGGAGTTGGAGGGTAGAGGGTGGAGTTGTAGGGTGGAGTTGGGGTTGGAGGGTGGAGTTGGAGGGTGAAGTAGGACTTGGAGGGTGGAGTTGGAGGGTGGAGGTGGAGGGTAGAGTTGGAGGGTGAAGTTAGAGGTTGGAGTTTGAGGGTAGAGTTGGAGGGTGGAGTTGGAGGTTGGAAGGTGGAGTTAGAGTTGTAGGGTGGAGTTGGAGGGTTGAGTTGAAGGGTGGAGTTGGAGGGTGGAGTTGGAGGGTGGAGTTGGAGTTGGAGGGTAGAGTTGGAGTCGGAGTTGGAGGGTGGAGTTGGAGGGTGGAGTTGGAGGGTGGAGATGGAGGGTGGAGACGGAGGGTGGAGTTGGAGGGTGCAGATGGAGAGTGGAGTTGGAGTTGGAGGGGGGAGTTGAAGTTGGAGGATAGAGTTGGAGTCGGAGGGTGGAGTTGGAGTTGGAGGGTACAGTTGGAGGGTGGAGCTGTAGGGTGGAGTTGGAGGGTGGAGTTGGAGGTTGGAGTTGGAGTTGGAGGGTGGAGATGGAGGGTTGAATTGGAGGGTGGAGTGGGAGGGTGGAGTTTGTGTTGGAGGGTGGAGTTGGAGGGTGGTGTTGGAGTTGGAGGGTGGAGTTGGAGTTGGATGGTGGAGCTGGAGGGTAGAGTTAGAGTTGGAGGGTGAAGTTAGAGTTGGAGGTTGGAGTTGGAGGGTGGAGTTGTAGTTGGAGGGTGGAGTTGGAGGGTGGAGCTGGAGTTGGAGGGTCGATTTGAAGGGTGGATTTGGAGGGTGGAGATGAAGGGTGGAGTTGGAGGGTAGAGTTGGAGGGTGGATTTGGAGGGTGGAGTTGGAGTTGGAGGGTGGAGTTTGGAGACGGGAGTTGGAGTTGGAGGGTGGAGTTGGAGTTGGAGGGTGGAGTTGGAGGTTAGAGTTGGAGGGTGGAGTTGAAGTTGGAGGGTGGAGTTGGAGGGTGGAGTTGGAGTTGGAGGGTGGAGTTGGAGGTTGGAGTTGGAGGGCAGAGTTGGAGGGTGTAGTTGGAGGTTAGAGGGTGGAGTGGGAGTTGGAGGGTGGAGTTGGAGGGTGTACTTGGAGGGTGGAGTTGGAGGGTAGAGTTGGAGTTGGAGGGTGGAGTTGGAGTTGGAGGGTGGAGTTAGAGTGTGGAGTTGAAGGATGGAGGGTAGAGTTGGAGTTGGAGGGTAGAGTTGGAGCGTGGAGTTGTTGGGTGGAGTTGGAGGGTGGAGTTGGAGTTGGAGGGTGGAGTTGGGGGTGGAGTTGGAGGGTGGAGGGTGGAGTTGGAGGGTGGAGTTGGAGAGTGAAGTTGGAGGGTGGAGTTGGAGGGTGGAGTTGGAGGTTGGAGGGTGGAGTTGGAGTTGTAGGGTGGAGTTGGAGGGTTGAGTTGGAGGGTGGAGTTGGAGGGTGGAGTTGGAGTTGGAGTGTGGAGTTGGAGTTGGAGGGTGGAGTTGGAGTCAGAGTTGGAGGGTGGAGATGGAGAGTGGAGTTGGAGGGTGGAGACAGAGGGTGGAGTTGGATGGTGCAGATGGAGGGTGGAGTTGGAGTTGGAGGGTGGAATTGAAGTTGGAGGGTAGAGTTGGAGTCGGAGGGTGGAGCTGGAGGGTGGAGTTGGGGGTGGAGTTGGAGTTTGGAGTTGGAGTTTAAGGGTGGAGTTGGAGGGTGGAATTGGAGGGTGGAGTGGTATGGTGGAGTTGGAGTTGGAGGGTGGAGTTGGAGGGTGGTGTTGGAGTTGGAGGGTGGAGTTGGAGTCGGATGGTGGAGCTGAAGGGTAGAGTTAAAGTTGGAGGGTGGAGTTGGAGTTGGAGGGTGAAGTTGGAGTTGGAGGGTGGAGTTGGAGGGTGGAGTTGTAGTTGGAGGGTGGAGTTGGAGGGTGGAGTTGGAGGGTGGAGCTGGAGTTGGAGGGTCGATTTGAAGGGTGGATTTGGAGGGTGGAGATGAAGGGTGGAGTTGGAGGGTGGAGTTGGAGGGTGGAGTTGGAGTTGGAGGGTGGAGTTGGAGAGTGAGTTAGAGTTGGAGGGTGGAGTTGGAGTTGGAGGGTGGAGTTGGAGGGTAGAGTTGGAGGGTGGAGTTGGAGTTGGAGGGTGGAGTTGGAGTTGGAGGGTGGAGTTGGAGGTTGGAGTTGGAGGGTAGAGTTGGAGGGTGTAGTTGGAGGTTGGAGTGGGAGTTGGAGGGTGGAGTTGGAGGGTGGAGTTGGAGTTGGAGGGTGGACTTGGAGGATGGAGTTGGAAGGTGGGGTTGGAAGGTGGAGTTGGAGTTGGAGGTGGAGTTGGAGTTGGAGGGTGAAGTTAAGTTGGAGTTGGTGGGGTGGAGTTTGAGGGTGAGTTGGAGGGTGGAGTTGGAGTTGGAGTGTGCAGTTGGAGGGTGGAGTTGGAGTTGGAGGGTGGAGTTAGAGGGTGGAGTTGGAGGTAGAGTTGGAGTTGGGGGGTGGAGTTGGAGTTGGAGGGTGGAGTTAGAGTGTGGAGTTGAAGGGTGGAGGGTAGAGTTGGAGTTGGAGGGTGGAGTTGTAGAGTTGAGTTGTTGGGTGGAGTTGGAGGGTGGAGTTGGAGTTGGAGAGTGAAGTTGGAGGGTGGAGTTGCTGTTTGAGGGTGGAGTTGGAGGGTGGAGTTCAAGTTGGAGGGTGGAGTTGGAGGGTTGAGGGTGGAGTTGGAGTTGGAGGGTGAAGTAGGACTTGGAGGGGGGAGTTGGAGGATGGGGTGGAGGGTGGAGTTGGAATTGTAGGGTGGAGTTGGAAGGTTAAGTTGGAGGGTGAGTTGGAGGGGTTGGAGGTGGAGTTGGAGGTTGGAGGTTGGAGGTTGGAGTTGGTGGTGGAGTTGGAGGGTGGAGTTGGAGGGTGGAGTTGGAGTTGGAGGGTGGAGTTGGAGGGTGGAGTTGGAGGGTGGAGTTGGAAGGTGGAGTTGGAGGGTGGAGTTGGAGTTGGAGGGGGGTTGGAGGTTGGAGTGGAGGGTGGAGTTGGAGGGTGGAGTTGGAGGGTGGAGTTGGGTTGAGGGTTGAGTGTGAGTGTAGGGTGGAGTTGGAGTTGAGGGTGGAGTTGGGAGGGTAGAGTTGGAGGGTGGAATTGGAGTTGGATGGTGGAGTTGGAGGTTGGAGATGGAGGGTTCAGGTGGAGATGAGGGTGGAGGTTTGGAGGGTGCAGATGGAGCGTGGAGGTGGAGTTGGAGGGTGGAGTTGGAGTTGGAGGGTGGAGTTGGAGGGTAGAGGATGGAGTTGGAGGGTAAAGTTGGAGTTGGAGGGTGGAGTTGGAGTTGGATGGTGGAGCTGGAGGGTAGAGTTAGAGTTGGAGTGAGTGAAGTTAGAGTTGGAGGTTGGAGTTGGAGGGGAGTTGTAGTTGGTGGAGTTGGAGGGTGGAGCTGGAGTTGGAGGGTCAATTTGAAGGGTGGATTTGGAGGGTGGAGATGAAGGGTGGAGTTGGAGGGTAGAGTTGGAGGGTGGATTTGGAGGGTGGAGTTGGAGTTGGAGGGTGGAGTTTGGAGACAGGAGTTGGAGTTGGAGGGTGGAGTTGGAGTTGGAGGGTGGAGTTGGAGGTTAGAGTTGGAGGGTGGAGTTGGAGTTGGAGGGTGAGTTGGAGGGTGGAGTTGGAGTTGGAGGGTGGAGTTGGAGGTTGGAGTTGGAGGGCAGAGTTGGAGGTGTAGTTGGAGGTTAGAGGGTGGAGTGGGAGTTGGAGGGTGGAGTTGGAGGGTGTACTTGGAGGGTGGAGTTGGAGGGTAGAGTGGAGTTGGAGGGTGGAGTTGGAGTTGGAGGGTGGAGTTAGAGTGTGGAGTTGAGGATGGAGGGTAGAGTTGGAGTTGGAGGGTAGAGTTGAGCGTGGAGTTGTTGGGTGGAGTTGGAGGGTGGAGTTGGAGTTGGAGGGTGGAGTTGGGGGTGGAGTTCTAGGGTGAGGGTGGAGTTGGAGGGTGGAGTTGGAGTTGGAGAGTGAAGTTGGAGGGTGGAGTTGGAGGTTGGAGGGTGGAGTTGGAGTTGTAGGGTGGAGTTGGAGGGTTGAGTTGGAGGGTGGAGTTGGAGGGTGGAGTTGGAGTTGGAGTGTGGAGTTGGAGTTGGAGGGTGAGTTGGAGTCAGAGTTGGAGGGTGGAGATGGAGAGTGGAGTTGGAGTGTGGAGACAGAGGGTGGAGTTGGATGGTGCAGATGGAGGGTGGAGTTGGAGTTGGAGGGTGGAGTTGAAGTTGGAGGTAGTTGAGTGTCGGAGGTGGAGCTGGAGGGTGGAGTTGGGGGTGGAGTTGGAGGTTGGAGTTGGAGTTTAGAGGGTGGAGTTGGAGGGTGAAGTGGAGGGTGGAGGTGGTAGGTGGAGGGTTGGAGTTGGAGGGTGGGTTGGAGTTGGAGGGTGGAGTTGGAGTGGTGGAGTTGGATGGTGAGTGAGGAGTTGAGGGTGAGTTGGAGTTGGAGGGTGAAGTTGGAGTTGGGGAGGTGGAGTTGGAGGGTGGAGTTGGAGTGGAGTTGTATTGGAGGGTGGAGTTGGAGGGTGGAGTGGAGGGTGGAGGTGGAGTTGGAGGTCGATTTGAGGGTGGATTTGGAGGGTGATTGAGGGTATTGAGGGTGGAGTTGGAGGGGAGTGGAGGGTGGAGTTGGAGGTGGAGTTGGAGGGTGGAGTGGAGAGTGGAGTTAGAGTTGGAGGGTGGAGTTGGAGTTGGAGGGTGGAGTTGGAGGGTAGAGTTGGAGGGGGTGGAGTTGGAGTTGGAGGTGAGTGGAGTTGGAGTTGGAGGTTGGAGTTGGAGGGTAGGTTGGAGGTTGGAGTTGGAGGTTGGAGTGGGAGTTGGAGGGTGGAGTTGGAGTTGGAGGGGTTGGAGTGGAGGTGGAGTTGGAGTGGAGGTGGAGTGGAGGTGGAGTTGGAGGGTGGAGTGAGTTGGAGTTGGAGGGTGAAGTTAAGTTGGAGTTGGAGGGTGGAGTTTGAGGTGGAGTTGGAGGGTGGAGTTGGAGTTGGAGGGTGAAGTTGGAGGTGTGTTTGGAGTTGGAGGGTGGAGTTAGAGGGTGGAGTTGGAGGTAGAGTTGGAGTTGGGGGTGGAGTTGGAGTTGGAGGGTGGAGTTAGAGTGTGGAGTTGAAGGGTAGAGGGTAGAGTTGGAGTTGGAGGGTGGAGTTGGAGGGTGGAGTTGGAGTTGGAGAGTGAAGTTGGAGGGTGGAGTTGCTGTTTGAGGGTGGAGTTGGAGGTGGAGTTCAAGTTGGAGGGTGGAGTTGGAGGGTAGAGGGTGGAGTTGGAGTTGGAGGGTGAAGTAGGACTTGGAGGGGGGAGTGGAGGATGGAGGTGGAGGGTGGAGTTGGAATTGTAGGGTGGAGTTGGAGGGTTAAGTTGGAGGGTGGAGTTGGAGGGTGGAGTTGGAGTTGGAGGGTGGAGTAGGAGGTTGGAGTTGGAGGGTGGAGTTGGAGGGTGGAGTTGGAGGGTGGAGTTGGAGGGTGAAGTTGGAGTTGGAGGGTGGAGTTGGAGGGTGGAGTTGGAGGGTGGAGTTGGAATTGTAGGGTGGAGTTGGAGGGTTAAGTTGGAGGGTGGAGTTGGAGGGTGGAGTTGGAGTTGGAGGGTGGAGTAGGAGGTTGGAGTTGGATGGTGGAGTTGGAGGGTGGAGTTGGAGGGTGAAGTTGGAGTTGGAGGGTGGAGTTGGAGGGTGGAGTTGGAGGGTGGAGTTGGAGGGTGGAGTTGGAAGGTGGAGTTGGAGGGTGGAGTTGGAGTTGGAGGGTGGAGTTGGAGGATGGAGTTGCAGGGTAGAGTTGGAGGGTGGAGTTGGAGGTGGGAGGGTGGAGTTGGGGTTGGAGTGTTGAGTTGTAGGGTGGAGTTGAGTTGGAGGGTGGAGTTGGAGGGTAGAGTTGGAGGGTGGAATTGGAGTTGGATGGTGGAGTTGGAGGTTGGAGATGGAGGGTTCAGGTGGAGATGGAGGGTGTAGTTGGAGGGTGCAGATGGAGCATGGAGGTGGAGTTGGAGGGTGGAGTTGAAGTTGGAGGGTGGAGTTGGAGGGTAGAGGATGGAGTTGGAGGGTAAAGTTGGAGTTGGAGGGTGGAGTTGGAGTTGGATGGTGGAGCTGGAGGGTAGAGTTAGAGTTGGAGGGTGAAGTTAGAGTTGGAGGTTGGAGTTGGAGGGTGGAGTTGTAGTTGGAGGGTGGAGTTGGAGGGTGGAGCTGGAGTTGGAGGGTCAATTTGAAGGGTGGATTTGGAGGGTGGAGATGAAGGGTGGAGTTGGAGGGTAGAGTTGGAGGGTGGATTTGGAGGGTGGAGTTGGAGTTGGAGGGTGGAGTTTGGAGACAGGAGTTGGAGTTGGAGGGTGGAGTTGGAGTTGGAGGGTGGAGTTGGAGGTTAGAGTTGGAGGGTGGAGTTGGAGTTGGAGGGTGGAGTTGGAGGGTGGAGTTGGAGTTGGAGGGTGGAGTTGGAGGTTGGAGTTGGAGGGCAGAGTTGGAGGGTGTAGTTGGAGGTTAGAGGGTGGAGTGGGAGTTGGAGGGTGGAGTTGGAGGGTGTACTTGGAGGGTGGAGTTGGAGGGTAGAGTTGGAGTTGGAGGGTGGAGTTGGAGTTGGAGGGTGGAGTTAGAGTGTGGAGTTGAAGGATGGAGGGTAGAGTTGGAGTTGGAGGGTAGAGTTGGAGCGTGGAGTTGTTGGGTGGAGTTGGAGGGTGGAGTTGGAGTTGGAGGGTGGAGTTGGGGGTGGAGTTGGAGGGTGGAGGGTGGAGTTGGAGGGTGGAGTTGGAGTTGGAGAGTGAAGTTGGAGGGTGGAGTTGGAGGTTGGAGGGTGGAGTTGGAGTTGTAGGGTGGAGTTGGAGGGTTGAGTTGGAGGGTGGAGTTGGAGGGTGGAGTTGGAGTTGGAGTGTGGAGTTGGAGTTGGAGGGTGGAGTTGGAGTCAGAGTTGGAGGGTGGAGATGGAGAGTGGAGTTGGAGGGTGGAGACAGAGGGTGGAGTTGGATGGTGCAGATGGAGGGTGGAGTTGGAGTTGGAGGGTGGAGTTGAAGTTGGAGGGTAGAGTTGGAGTCGGAGGGTGGAGCTGGAGGGTGGAGTTGGGGGGTGGAGTTGGAGGTTGGAGTTGGAGTTTAAGGGTGGAGTTGGAGGGTGGAATTGGAGGGTGGAGTGGTAGGGTGGAGTTGGAGTTGGAGGGTGGAGTTGGAGGGTGGTGTTGGAGTTGGAGGGTGGAGTTGGAGTTGGATGGTGGAGCTGAAGGGTAGAGTTAAAGTTGGAGGGTGGAGTTGGAGTTGGAGGGTGAAGTTGGAGTTGGAGGGTGGAGTTGGAGGGTGGAGTTGTAATTGGAGGGTGGAGTTGGAGGGTGGAGCTGGAGTTGGAGGGTCGATTTGAAGGGTGGATTTGGAGGGTGGAGATGAAGGGTGGAGTTGGAGGGTGGAGTTGGAGGGTGGAGTTGGAGTTGGAGGGTGGAGTTGGAGAGTGGAGTTAGAGTTGGAGGGTGGAGTTGGAGTTGGAGGGTGGAGTTGGAGGGTAGAGTTGGAGGATGGAGTTGGAGTTGGAGGGTGGAGTTGGAGTTGAAGGGTGGAGTTGGAGGTTGGAGTTGGAGGGTAGAGTTGGAGGGTGTAGTTGGAGGTTGGAGTGGGAGTTGGAGGGTGGAGTTGGAGTTGGAGGGTGGACTTGGAGGATGGAGTTGGAAGGTGGGGTTGGAATGTGGAGTTGGAGTTGGAGGGTGGAGTTGGAGTTGGAGGGTGAAGTTAAGTTGGAGTTGGAGGGTGGAGTTTGAGGGTGGAGTTGGAGGGTGGAGTTGGAGTTGGAGGGTGAAGTTGGAGGGTGGAGTTGGAGTTGGAGGGTGGAGTTAGAGGGTGGAGTTGGAGGTAGAGTTGGAGTTGGGGGGTGGAGTTGGAGTTGGAGGGTGGAGTTAGAGTGTGGAGTTGAAGGGTAGAGGGTAGAGTTGGAGTTGGAGGGTGGAGTTGGAGGGTGGAGTTGGAGTTGGAGAGGGAAGTTGGAGGGTGGAGTTGCTGTTTGAGGGTGGAGTTGGAGGGTGGAGTTCAAGTTGGAGGGTGGAGTTGGAGGGTAGAGGGTGGAGTTGGAGTTGGAGGGTGAAGTAGGACTTGGAGGGGGGAGTTGGAGGATGGAGGTGGAGGGTGGAGTTGGAATTGTAGGGTGGAGTTGGAGGGTTAAGTTGGAGGGTGGAGTTGGAGGGTGGAGTTGGAGGGTGGAGTAGGAGGTTGGAGTTGGAGGGTGGAGTTGGAGGGTGGAGTTGGAGGGTGGAGTTGGAGGGTGAAGTTGGAGTTGGAGGGTGGAGTTGGAGGGTGGAGTTGGAAGGTGGAGTTGGAGGGTGGAGTTGGAGTTGGAGGGTGGAGTTGGAGGTTGGAGTTGCAGGGTAGAGTTGGAGGGTGGAGTTGGAGGTGGGAGGGTGGAGTTGGGGTTGGAGTGTTGAGTTGTAGGGTGGAGTTGGAGTTGGAGGGTGGAGTTGGAGGGTAGAGTTGGAGGGTGGAATTGGAGTTGGATGGTGGAGTTGGAGGTTGGAGATGGAGGGTTCAGGTGGAGATGGAGGGTGTAGTTGGAGGGTGCAGATGGAGCGTGGAGGTGGAGTTGGAGGGTGGAGTTGAAGTTGGAGGGTGGAGTTGGAGGGTAGAGGATGGAGTTGAAGGGTAAAGTTGGAGTTGGAGGGTGGAGTTGGAGGTTCGAGTTGGAGGGTGGAGTTGGAGTTGGAGGGTGGAGTTAGAGTGTGGAGTTGAAGGGTGGAGGGTAGAGTTGGAGTTGGAGGGTGGAGTTGGAGAGTGGAGTTGTTGGGTGGAGTTGGAGGGTGGAGTTGGAGTTGGAGAGTGCAGTTGGAGGGTGGAGTTGGAGGGTAAAGTTGGAGGTTGGAGGGTGGAGGTGGAGTTGTAGGGTGGAGTTGGGTTGAGTTGGAGGGTGGAGTTGGAGTCAGAGTTGGAGGGTGTAGTTGGAGGGTGGAGTTAGAGTGTGGAGATGGACGGTGGAGTTGGAGGGTGGAGATGGAGGGTGGAGTTGGAGGGTGCAGATGGAGGGTGGAGTTGGAGTTGGAGGGTGGAGTTGAAGTTGGAGGGTAGAGTTGGAGTCGGAGGGTGGAGTTGGAGTTGGAGGGTGGAGTTGGAGGGTGGATTTGGAGGGTGGAATTGGAGGGTGCAGATGGAGGGTGGAGTTGGAGTTGGAGGGTGGAGTTGGAGTTGGAGGGTGGAGTTAGAGTGTGGAGTTGAAGGGTGGAGGGTAGAGTTGGAGTTGGAGGGTGGAGTTGGAGAGTGGAGTTGTTGGGTGGAGTTGGAGGGTGGAGTTGGAGTTGGAGAGTGCAGTTGGAGGGGGGAGTAGGAGGGTGGAGTTGGAGGTTGGAGGGTAGAGTTGGAGTTGTAGGGTGGAGTTGGGTTGAGTTGGAGGGTGGAGTTGGAGGGTGGAGTTGGAGTTGGAGGGTGGAGTTGGAGGGTGGAGTTGGAGTCAGAGTTGGAGGGTGAAGTTGAAGGGTGGAGTTAGAGGGTGGAGATGGAGGGTGGAGTTGGAGGGTGGAGACGGAGGGTAGAGTTGGAGGGTGCAGATGGAGGGTGGAGTTGGAGTTGGAGGGTGGAGTTGAAGTTGGAGGGTAGAGTTGGAGTCGGAGGGTGGAGTTGGAGTTGGAGGGTGGAGTTGGAGGGTGGATTTGGAGGGTGGAATTGGAGGGTGCAGATGGAGGGTGGAGTTGGAGTTGGAGGGTGGAGTTGAAGTTAGAGGGTAGAGTTGGAGTCGGAGGGGCGAGTTGGAGTTGGAGGGTGCAGATGGAGGGTGGAGTTAGAGTTGGAGGGTGGAGTTGAAGTTGGAGGGTAGAGTTGGAGTCGGAAGGTGGAGTTGGAGTTGGAGGGTGGAGTTGGAGGGTGGAATTGGAGGGTGGAGTGGGAGGATGGAGTTTGAGTTGGAGGGTGGAGTTGGAGGGTGGTGTTGTAGTTGGAGGGTGGAGTTGGAGTTGGATGGTGGAGCTGGAGGGTAGAGTTAGAGTTGGAGGGTGGAGTTGGAGTTGGAGGGTGAAGTTGGAGTTGGAGGGTGGAGTTGGAGGGTGGAGTTGTAGTTGGAGGGTGGAGTTGGAGGGTGGAGTTGGAGGGTGGAGCTGGAGGATAGAGCTGGAGTTGGAGGGTCGATTTGAAGGGTGGATTTGGAGGGTGGAGATGAAGGGTGGAGTTGGAGGGTGGAGCTGGAGTTGGAGGGTGGAGTTGGAGAGTGGAGTTGGAGTTGGAGGGTGGAGTTGGAGTTGGAGGGTGGAGTTGGAGGGTGTAGTTGGAGGTTGGAGGGTGGAGTTGGAGGGTGGAGTTGGAGGGTGGAGTTGAAGCGTGGAGTTGGAGTTGAAGTTGGAGGGTGGAGTTGGAGTTTGAGTTGGAGGGTAGAGTTGGAGGATGGAGTTGGAGTTGGAGGGTGGAGTTGGAGGGTGGAGTTGGAGTTGGAGGGTGGAGTTGGAGGTTGGAATTGGAGGGTAGAGTTTGAGGGTGTAGTTGGAGGTTGGAGGGTGGAGTGGGAGTTGGAGGGTGGAGTTGGAGGGTGGAGTTGGAGTTGGAGGGTAGACTTGGAGGGTGGAGTTGGAGGGTGGAGTTGGAGGGTGGAGTTGGAGTTGGTGATGGAGTTGAAGTTGGAGGGTAGAGTTGGAGTCGGAGGGTGGAGTTGGAGTTGGAGGGTGGAGTTAGAGGGTGGAGTTGGAGGGTGGACTTGGAGGATGGAGTTGGAGGGTGGAGTTGGAGAGTGGAGTTGGAGTTATAGGGTGGAGTTGGAGTTGGAGGGTGAAGTTGGAGTTGGAGTTGGAGGGTGGAGTTGGAGGGTGGAGTTGGAGGGTGGAGTTGGAGTTGGAGGGTGGAGTTGGAGGGTGGAGTTGGAGTTGGAGGGTGGAGTTACAGGGTGGAGTTGGAGGTAGAGTTGGAGTTGGGGGGTGGAGTTGGAGTTGGAGTTGGAGGGTGGAGTTAGAGTGTGGAGTTGAAGGGTGGAGGGTAGTGTTGGAATTGGAGGGTGGAGTTCAAGAGTTGAGTTGTTGGGTGGAGTTGGAGGGTGGAGTTGGAGTTGGAGAGTGAAGTTGGAGGGTGGAGTTGGAAGGTGGAGTTTGAGTTTTAGGGTGGAGTTGGAGTGTAGAGTTCGAGGGTGGAGTTGGAGGGTGGAGTTGGATGGTGGAGTTGCTGTTGGAGGGTGGAGTTGGAGGGTGGAGTTCAAGTTGAAGGGTGGAGTTGGAGGGTAGAGGGTGGAGTTGGAGGGTGGAGTTGGAGTTGGAGGGTGGAGTTGGAGTTGGAGGGTGGAGTTGGAGGGTGAAGTAGGACTTGGAGGGTGGAGTTGGAGGATGGAGGGTGGAGTTGGAATTGTAGGGTGGAGTTGGAGGGTTGAGTTGGAGGGTGGAGTTGGAGGGTGGAGTTGGAGTTGGAGGGTGGAGTTGGAGGTTGAAGTTGGATGGTAGAGTTGGAGGGTGGAGTTTGAGGGTGGAGTTGGAGGGTGAAGTTGGAGTTGGAGGGTGGTGTTGGAGGGTGGAGTTGGAGGGTGGAGTTGGAGGGTGGAGTTGGAAGGTGGAGTTGGAGGGTGGAGTTGGAGTTGGAGGGTGGAGTTGGAGGTTGGAGTTGCAGGGTAGAGTTGGAGGGTGGAGTTGGAGGGTGGAGTTGGGGTTGGAGTGTTGAGTTGTAGGGTGGAGTTTGAGTTGGAGGGTGGAGTTGGAGGGTGGAGTTGGAGGGTGGAGTTGGATTTGGATGGTAGAGTTGGAGGTTGGAGATGGAGGGTTCAGGTGGAGATGGAGGGTGTAGTTGGAGGGTGTAGATGGAGCGTGGAGGTGGAGTTGGAGTGTGGAGTTGAAGTTGGAGGGTGGAGTTGGAGGGTAGAGGATGGAGTTGGAGGGTAAAGTTGGAGAGTGGAGTTGGAGGTTCGAGTTGGAGGGTGGAGTTGGAGTTGGAGGGTGGAGTTAGAGTGTGGAGTTGAAGGGTGGAGGGTAGAGTTGGAGTTGGAGGGTGGAGTTGGAGAGTGGAGTTGTTGGGTGGAGTTGGAGGGTGGAGTTGGAGTTGGAGAGTGCAGTTGGAGGGTGGAGTTGGAGGTTGGAGGGTGGAGTTGGAGTTGTAGGGGTGGAGTTGGGTTGAGTTGGAGGGTGGAGTTGGAGGGTGGAGTTGGAGTTGGAGGGTGGAGTTGGAGGGTGGAGTTGAGTCAGAGTTGGAGGGGTGGAGTTGAAGGGTGGAGTTAGAGGGTGGAGATGGAGGGTGGAGTTGGAGGGTGGAGACGGAGGGTGAGTTGGAGGCTGCAGATGGAGGGTGGAGTTGGAGTTGGAGGTGGAGTTGAAGTTGGAGGGTAGAGTTGGAGTCGGAGGGTGGAGTTGGAGTTGGAGGGTAGAGTTGGAGGGTGGATTTGGAGGGTGGAATTGGAGGGTGCAGATGGGAGGGTGGAGTTGGAGTGTGGAGTTGAAGTTAGAGGGTAGAGTTGGAGTCGGAGGGTGGAGTTGGAGTTGGAGGGTGCAGATGGAGGGTGGAGTTAGAGTTGGAGGGTGGAGTTGAAGTTGGAGGGTAGAGTTGGAGGGTGGAATTGGAGGGTGGAGTGGGAGGATGGAGTTTGAGTTGGAGGGGTGGAGTTGGAGGGTGGTGTTGTAGTTGGAGGGTGGAGTTGGAGTTGGATGGTGGAGCTGGAGGGTAGAGTTAGAGTTGGAGGGTGGAGTTGGAGTTGGAGGGTGAAGTTGAGTTGGAGGGTGGAGTTGGAGGGTGGAGTTGTAGTTGGAGGGTGGAGTTGGAGGGTGGAGGGTGGAGCTGGAGGATAGAGCTGGAGTTGGAGGGTCGATTTGAAGGGTGGATTTGGAGGGTGGAGATGAAGGGTGGAGTTGGAGGGTGGAGTTGGAGTTGGAGGGTGGAGTTGGAGAGTGGAGTTGGAGTTGGAGGTGGAGTTGGAGTTGGAGGGCGGAGTTGGAGGGTAGAGTTGGAGGGTGGAGTTGGAGTTGGAGGGTGGAGTTGGAGGGTAGAGTTGGAGGTGTAGTTGGAGGTTGGAGGGTGGAGTTGGAGGGTGGAGTTGAAGCGTGGAGTTGGAGTTGAAGTTGGAGGGTGGAGTTGGGAGTTGGAGGGTAGAGTAGGAGGATGGAGTTGGAGTTGGAGGGTGGAGTTGGAGTTGGAGGGTGGAGTTGGAGGTTGGAATCGGAGGGTAGAGTTTGAGGGTGTAGTTGGAGGTTGGAGGGTGGAGTGGGAGTTGGAGGGTGGAGTTGGAGGGTGGAGTTGGAGTTGGAGGGTAGACTTGGAGGGTGGAGTTGGAGGTGGAGTTGGAGTTGGAGGGTGGAGTTGAAGTTGGAGGGTAGAGTTGGAGTCGGAGGGTGGAGTTGGAGTTGGAGGGTGGAGTTAGAGGGTGGAGTTGGAGGGTGGACTTGGAGGATGGAGTTGGAGGGTGGAGTTGGAGAGTGGAGTTGGAGTTGGAGGGTGGAGTTGGAGTTGGAGGGTGAAGTTGGAGTTGGAGTTGGAGGGTGGGAGTTGGAGGGTGGAGTTGGAGGGTGGAGTTGGAGTTGGAGGTGGAGTTGGAGGGTGGAGTTGGAGTTGGAGGGTGGAGTTAGAGGGTGGAGTTGGAGGTAGAGTTGGAGTTGGGGGTTGGAGTTTGAGTTGGAGGGTGGAGTTAGAGTGTGGAGTTGAAGGGTGGTGGGTAGTGTTGGAGTTGGAGAGTGAAGTTGGAGGGTGGAGTTGGGGGTTGGAGTTGGAGGTTGGAGTTGGAGTTGGAGGGTGGAGTTGGAGTTGGAGGGTGGAGTTGGTGGGTGGAGTTGGAGTTGGAGGGTGGAGTTAGAGGGTGGAGTTGGAGGTAGAGTTGGATGTTGGGGGTTGGAGTTTGAGTTGGAGGGTGGAGTAGTGGTGGAGTTGTTGGGTGGAGGGTAGAGTTGGAGTCGGAGGGTGGAGCTGGAGGGTGGAGTTGGGGGTGGAGTTGGAGGTTGGAGTTGGAGTTTAAGGGTGGAGTTGGAGGGTGGATTGGTGGGTGGAGTGGTAGGGGTGGAGTTGGAGTTGGAGGGTGGAGTTGGTGGGTGGTGTTGGAGTTGGAGGGTGGAGTTGGAGTTGGATGGTGGAGCTGAAGGGTAGAGTTAAAGTTGGAGGGTGGAGTTGGAAGTTGGAGGGTGAGTTGGAGTTGGAGGTGGAGTTGGAGGGTGGAGTTGGAATTGAGGGTGGAGTTGGAGGGTGAGTTGGAGGGTGGAGCTGAGTTGGAGGGTCGATTTGAAGGGTGGATTTGGAGGGTGAGATGAAGGGTGGAGTTGGAGGGTGGAGTTGGAGGTGGAGTTGGTGGTGGAGTTGGAGTTGGAGGGTGGAGTTGAGGTAGAGTTGGATGATTTGTATTGAGTGGAGTTGGAGTTGAAGGGTGGAGTTGGAGGTTGGAGTTGGAGGTAGAGTTGGAGGGTGTAGTTGGAGTTGGAGGTGGAGTGAGGGTGGTGTGGAGGGTGGAGGTTGGATTGGAGGTGATTGTGTTGGATGGTAGTTGGTGGTTGGATGTGGAGTTGGAGTTGGAGGGTGGAGTTGGAGTTGGATGTTAGTTATTGAGTTGAGGGTGGAGTTTGAGGGTGGAGTTGGAGGGTGGAGTTGGAGTTGTGGGAGTTGAGAGGTGGAGTTGGTGTTGGAGTGGAGTTGAGGGTGGTGTTGGTGGTAGAGTTGGAGTTGGGGGTGGAGTTGGAGTTGGAGGTGTGTTAGAGTGTGAGTTGAAGGGTATATGTAGAGTTGTGAGTTGGAGGGTGAGTTGGTGGGTGTGTTGGTGTTGGAGTGCTGTTTGGAGGTGGAGTTGTTGAGTGAGGTGTTCAAGTTGAGGTGGAGTTGGAGGGTAGAGGTGGAGTTGAGTTGTGGGTGATGTAGGACTTGTAGGGGGGAGTTGGAGGATGGAGGTGGAGGGTGGAGTTGGAATTGTAGGGTGGAGTTGGAGGGTTAAGTTGGAGGGTGGAGTTTTGGAGGGTGGAGTTGGAGTTGGAGGGTGGAGTAGGAGGTTGGAGTTGGAGGGTGGAGTTGGAGGGTGGAGTTGGAGGGTGGAGTTGGAGGGTGAAGTTGGAGTTGGAGGGTGGAGTTGGAGGGTGAGTTGGAGGGTGGAGTTGGAAGGTGAGTTGGAGGGTGGAGTGGAGTTGGAGGGTGGAGTTGGAGGTTGGAGTTGCAGGTAGAGTTGGAGGGTGGAGTTGGAGGTGGGAGGGTGGAGTTGGGGTTGGAGTGTTGAGTTGTAGGGTGGAGTTGGAGTTGGAGGGTGGAGTTGGAGGGTAGAGTTGGAGGGTGGAATTGGAGTTGGATGGTGGAGTTGGAGGTTGGAGATGGAGGGTTCAGGTGGAGATGGAGGGTGCAGTTGGAGGGTGCAGATGGAGCGTGGAGGTGGAGTTGGAGGTGGAGTTGAAGTTGGAGGGTGGAGTTGGAGGGTAGAGGATGGAGTTGAAGGGTAAAGTTGGAGTTGGAGGGTGGAGTTGGAGGTTCGAGTTGGAGGTGGAGTTGGAGTTGGAGGGTGGAGTTAGAGTGTGGAGTTGAAGTGGAGGTAGAGTTGGAGTTGGAGGGTGGAGTTGGAGAGTGAGTTGTTGGTGGAGTTGGAGGGTGGAGTTGGAGTTGGAGAGTGCAGTTGGAGGGTGGAGTTGGAGGGTAAAGTTGGAGGTTGGAGGGTGGAGGTGGAGTTGTAGGGTGGAGTTGGGTTGAGTTGGAGGGTGGAGTTGGAGTCAGAGTTGGAGGGTGTAGTTGGAGGGTGGGAGTTAGAGTGTGGAGATGGACGGTGGAGTTGGAGGGTGGAGATGGAGGGTGGAGTTGGAGGGTGCAGATGGAGGGTGGAGTTGGAGTTGGAGGGTGGAGTTGAAGTTGGAGGGTAGAGTTGGAGTCGGAGGGTGGAGTTGGAGTTGGAGGGTGGAGTTGGAGGGTGGATTTGGAGGGTGGAATTGGAGGGTGCAGATGGAGGGTGGAGTTGGAGTTGGAGGGTGGAGTTGGAGTTGGAGGGTGGAGTTAGAGTGTGGAGTTGAAGGTGGAGGGTAGAGTTGGAGTTGGAGGGTGGAGTTGGAGAGTGGAGTTGTTGGGTGGAGTTGGAGGGTGGAGTTGGAGTTGGAGAGTGCAGTTGGAGGGGGAGTAGGAGGGTGGAGTTGGAGGTTGGAGGGTAGAGTTGGAGTTGTAGGGTGGAGTTGGGGTTGAGTTGGAGGGTGAGTTGGAGTGAGTTGGAGTTGAGTTGAGGTGAGTTGAGTCTGAGTTGGAGGTGAGTTGGAGGGTGAGGAGGGTGAGTTGAGGGTGGAGATGGAGGGTGGAGTTGGAGGGTGGAGACGGAGGTAGAGTGGTGAAGATGGAGGGTGAGTTGGAGTTGGAGGTGGAGTTGAGTTGGAGGGTAGTGGAGTCGGAGGGTGGAGTTGGAGTGTGGAGTTGGAGGTGGATTTGGAGGGATGGAGTGGAGTTGTAGTGGAGTTGGAGTTGAGTGGAGTTTGAAGTTAGAGGGTAGAGTTGGAGTCGGAGGGGCGAGTTGGAGTTGGAGGGTGCAGATGGAGGGTGAGTTAGAGTTGGAGGGGAGTTGGAGGGTGAGAGTTGGAGTCGGAAGGTGGAGTTGGAGGGTGAGTTGGAGTTGGAGGGTGGAGTTGGAGGGTGGAGTGTAGAGTTGGAGGTGGAGTTGAGTTTGAGGTAGTTGGGAATTGGAGGGTGGAGTGGGAGGATGGAGTTTTGGGAGTTGGAGGTGGAGTTGGAGGGTGGTGTTGTAGTTGGAGGGTGGAGTTGGAGTTGATGGTGGAGCTGGAGGTAGAGTTAGGAGTTGAGGTGAGTTGGAGTTGGAGGGGTGAAGTTGGAGTTGGAGGGTGGAGTTGGAGGGTGGAGTTGTAGTTGGAGGGGAGTGTGAGCTGGAGGATAGAGCTGGAGTTGGAGGGTCGATTTGAAGGGTGGATTTGGAGGGTGGAGATGAAGGGTGAGTTGGAGGGTGGAGTTGGAGTTGGAGGGTGGAGTTGGAGAGTGGAGTTGGAGTTGGAGGGTGGAGTTGGAGTTGGAGGGCGGAGTTGGAGGGTAGAGTTGGAGGGTGGAGTTGGAGTTGGAGGGTGGAGTTGGAGGGTAGAGTTGGAGGGTGTAGTTGGAGGTTGGAGGGTGGAGTTGGAGGTGGAGTTGAAGCGTGGAGTTGGAGTTGAAGTTGGAGGTGGAGTTGGAGTTGGAGGGTAGAGTAGGAGGATGGAGTTGGAGTTGGAGGGTGGAGTTGGAGTTGGAGGGTGGAGTTGGAGGTTGGAATCGGAGGGTAGAGTTTGAGGGTGTAGTTGGAGGTTGGAGGGTGGAGTGGGAGTTGGAGGGTGGAGTTGGAGGTGAGGTGGAGTTGGAGTTGGAGGTGACTTGGAGGGTGGAGTTGGAGGTGGAGTTGGAGTTGGAGGGTGGAGTTGAAGTTGGAGGGTAGAGTTGAGTCGGAGGGTGGAGTTGGAGTTGGAGGGTGGAGTTAGAGGGTGGAGTTGGAGGGTGGACTTGGAGGATGGAGTTGGAGGTGGAGTTGGAGAGTGGAGTTGGAGTTGGAGGTGGAGTTGGAGTTGGAGGTGAAGTTGGAGTTGGAGTTGGAGGGTGGAGTTGGAGGGTGGAGTTGGAGGGTGGAGTTGGAGTTGGAGGGTGGAGTTGGAGGGTGGAGTTGGAGTTGGAGGGTGGAGTTAGAGGGTGGAGTGGAGGTAGAGTTGGAGTTGGGGGTTGGAGTTGAGTTGGAGGGTGGAGTTAGAGTGTGGAGTTGAAGGGTGGAGGGTAGTGTTGGAGTTGGAGAGTGAAGTTGGAGGGTGGAGTTGGGGGTGGAGTGGAGGTTGGAGTTGGAGTTTTAAGGGTGGAGTTGGAGGGTGGAGTTGGAGTTGGAGGGTGGAGTTGGAGGGTGGAGTTGGAGTTGGAGGGTGGAGTTAGAGGGTGGAGTTGGAGGTAGAGTTGGAGTTGGGGGTTGGAGTTTGAGTTGGAGGGTGGAGTTAGAGTGTGGAGTTGAAGGGTGGAGGGTAGAGTTGGAGTCGGAGGGTGGAGCTGGAGGGTGGAGTTGGGGGGTGGAGTTGGAGGTTGGAGTTGGAGTTTAAGGGTGGAGTTGGAGGGTGGAATTGGAGGGTGGAGTGGTAGGGTGGAGTTGGAGTTGGAGGGTGGAGTTGGAGGGTGGTGTTGGAGTTGGAGGGTGGAGTTGGAGTTGGATGGTGGAGCTGAAGGGTAGAGTTAAAGTTGGAGGGTGGAGTTGGAGTTGGAGGGTGAAGTTGGAGTTGGAGGGTGGAGTTGGAGGGTGGAGTTGTATTTGGAGGGTGGAGTTGGAGGGTGGAGTTGGAGGGTGGAGCTGGAGTTGGAGGGTCGATTTGAAGGGTGGATTTGGAGGGTGGAGATGAAGGGTGGAGTTGGAGGGTGGAGTTGGAGGGTGGAGTTGGAGGGTGGAGTTGGAGTTGGAGGGTGGAGTTGGAGGGTAGAGTTGGAGGATGGAGTTGGAGTTGGAGGGTGGAGTTGGAGTTGAAGGGTGGAGTTGGAGGTTGGAGTTGGAGGGTAGAGTTGGAGGGTGTAGTTGGAGGTTGGAGTGGGAGTTGGAGGGTGGAGTTGGAGTTGGAGGGTGGACTTGGAGGATGGAGTTGGAAGGTGGGGGTTGGAATGTGGAGTTGGAGTTGGAGGGTGGAGTTGGAGTTGGAGGGTGAAGTTAAGTTGGAGTTGGAGGGTGGAGTTTGAGGGTGGAGTTGGAGGGTGGAGTTGGAGTTGGAGGGTGAAGTTGGAGGGTGGAGTTGGAGTTGGAGGGTGGAGTTAGAGGGTGGAGTTGGAGGTAGAGTTGGAGTTGGGGGGTGGAGTTGGAGTTGGAGGGTGGAGTTAGAGTGTGGAGTTGAAGGGTAGAGGGTAGAGTTGGAGTTGGAGGGTGGAGTTGGAGGGTGGAGTTGGAGTTGGAGAGTGAAGTTGGAGGGTGGAGTTGCTGTTGAGGGTGGAGTTGGAGGGTGGAGTTCAAGTTGGAGGGTGGAGTTGGAGGGTAGAGGGTGGAGTTGGAGTTGGAGGGTGAAGTAGGACTTGTAGGGGGGAGTTGGAGGATGGAGGTGGAGGGTGGAGTTGGAATTGTAGGGTGGAGTTGGAGGGTTAAGTTGGAGGGTGGAGTTTTGGAGGGTGGAGTTGGAGTTGGAGGGTGGAGTAGGAGGTTGGAGTTGGAGGGTGGAGTTGGAGGGTGGAGTTGGAGGGTGGAGTTGGAGGGTGAAGTTGGAGTTGGAGGGTGGAGTTGGTGGAGGGTGGAGTTGGAGGGTGGAGTTGGAAGGTGGAGTTGGAGGGTGGAGTTGGAGTTGGAGGGTGGAGTTGGAGGTTGGAGTTGCAGGGTAGAGTTGGAGGGTGGAGTTGGAGGTGGGAGGGTGGAGTTGGGGTTGGAGTGTTGAGTTGTAGGGTGGAGTTGGAGTTGGAGGGTGGAGTTGGAGGGTAGAGTTGGAGAGTGGAATTGGAGTTGGATGGTGGAGTTGGAGGTTGGAGATGGAGGGTTCAGGTGGAGATGGAGGGTGCAGTTGGAGGGTGCAGATGGAGCGTGGAGGTGGAGTTGGAGGGTGGAGTTGAAGTTGGAGGGTGGAGTTGGAGGGTAGAGGATGGAGTTGAAGGGTAAAGTTGGAGTTGGAGGGTGGAGTTGGAGGTTCGAGTTGGAGGGTGGAGTTGGAGTTGGAGGGTGGAGTTAGAGTGTGGAGTTGAAGGGTGGAGGGTAGAGTTGGAGTTGGAGGGTGGAGTTGGAGAGTGGAGTTGTTGGGTGGAGTTGGAGGGTGGAGTTGGAGTTGGAGAGTGCAGTTGGAGGGTGGAGTTGGAGGGTAAAGTTGGAGGTTGGAGGGTGGAGGTGGAGTTGTAGGGTGGAGTTGGGTTGAGTTGGAGGGTGGAGTTGGAGTCAGAGTTGGAGGGTGTAGTTGGAGGGTGGAGTTAGAGTGTGGAGATGGACGGTGGAGTTGGAGGGTGGAGATGGAGGGTGGAGTTGGAGGGTGCAGATGGAGGGTGGAGTTGGAGTTGGAGGGTGGAGTTGAAGTTGGAGGGTAGAGTTGGAGTCGGAGGGTGGAGTTGGAGTTGGAGGGTGGAGTTGGAGGGTGGATTTGGAGGGTGGAATTGGAGGGTGCAGATGGAGGGTGGAGTTGGAGTTGGAGGGTGGAGTTGGAGTTGGAGGGTGGAGTTAGAGTGTGGAGTTGAAGGGTGGAGGGTAGAGTTGGAGTTGGAGGGTGGAGTTGGAGAGTGGAGTTGTTGGGTGGAGTTGGAGGGTGGAGTTGGAGTTGGAGAGTGCAGTTGGAGGGGGGAGTAGGAGGGTGGAGTTGGAGGTTGGAGGGTAGAGTTGGAGTTGTAGGGTGGAGTTGGGTTGAGTTGGAGGGTGGAGTTGGAGGGTGGAGTTGGAGTTGGAGGGTGGAGTTGGAGTCAGAGTTGGAGGTGAAGTTGAAGGGTGGAGTTAGAGGGTGGAGATGGAGGGTGGAGTTGGAGGGTGGAGACGGAGGGTAGAGTTGGAGGGTGCAGATGGAGGGTGGAGTTGGAGTTGGAGGGTGGAGTTGAAGTTGGAGGGTAGAGTTGGAGTCGGAGGGTGGAGTTGGAGTTGGAGGGTGGAGTTGGAGGGTGGATTTGGAGGGTGGAATTGGAGGGTGCAGATGGAGGGTGGAGTTGGAGTTGGAGGGTGGAGTTGAAGTTAGAGGGTAGAGTTGGAGTCGGAGGGGCGAGTTGGAGTTGGAGGGTGCAGATGGAGGGTGGAGTTAGAGTTGGAGGGTGGAGTTGAAGTTGGAGGGTAGAGTTGGAGTCGGAAGGTGGAGTTGGAGTTGGAGGGTGGAGTTGGAGGGTGGAATTGGAGGGTGGAGTGGGAGGATGGAGTTTGAGTTGGAGGGTGGAGTTGGAGGGTGGTGTTGTAGTTGGAGGGTGGAGTTGGAGTTGGATGGTGGAGCTGGAGGGTAGAGTTAGAGTTGGAGGGTGGAGTTGGAGTTGGAGGGTGAAGTTGGAGTTGGAGGGTG